>NC_091199.1:8262517-8275017 GCF_040958095.1 Procambarus clarkii | reverse complement strand
TAAACAGGTGACACTCAATCTATTAGTACGAAGATGCTATAGAACTAAAAGGCGGTGTAGAGGGGTTCCAGAGACTTTTCAAAAAACAAAAGAAAGCAACAGTTTTCAAAAACAAAAAAAGTTTATGAAGTCAATATTTGAAGCACATTAATCAGTTTGAAACTGTGCTGAGACAGGGTGCTAAATAACTTCCAGACATATGCAAAAAAAAAAAATTGTAGCTGCGAAGTTGGAGGACACATGATCACGATATACATGATCATGGCGGGAATCAACGAAGTTGCCAAGGAGGCATATGCAAAGTCTGTAACCTCAAGAAAAAATAAAGACCCTCTAGATTCCAAGAAAACAGAAGTGTACGAAAATATTTTGATTCCACTTGGGCTAGACGGTAGATCGGCGTTCAATCCCCGACCCGTTGAATGGTTGGGCACCATTCCATTCCTTTTCCCCCCGTCCCATCCCAAATACTTATCCTGACCCCTTTCCCAGTGCTATATATAGTCGTAATGGCTTGGTGCTTTCCCCTGATAATTGGACTCACTCTTACACTGACTGGACTTGACCTGAGTGTACTGGAGATGGAGGATAGAGGGGATAGGTGGGTGTGGGACAGGTAGGTGGAGTTGGGAGGTGAAAGTGGGTAGTTGGTAGTAATTAGCCTATTGATTCTCATGTCATTGTACTAAGATTGTCTGGAAGAGTGGTAGCAGGCTGGCACACACACACACACACACACACACACACACACACACACACACACACACACACACACACACACACACACACACACACACACACACACACACACACACACCTACACAGGCTGGGGGGCACACACACACACCTACACAGGCTGGGGGGCACACACACACACCTACACAGGCTGGGGGGGGGGCACACACACCTACACAGGCTGGGGGGGGGGGCACACACACACACCTACACAGGCTGGGGGGGGGGGCACACACACCTACACAGGCTGGGGGGGGGGGGCGCACACCTACACAGGCTGGGGGGCACACACACCTACACAGGCTGGGGGGCACACACACCTACACAGGCTGGGGGGGGGCACACACACCTACACAGGCTGGGGGGGGGCACACACACCTACACAGGCTGGGGGGGGGGCACACACACACACCTACACAGGCTGGGGGGGGGCACACACACCTACACAGGCTGGGGGGGGGGGGGCACACACACCTACACAGGCTGGGGGGCACACACACCTACACAGGCTGGGGGGCACACACACCTACACAGGCTGGGGGGCACACACACCTACACAGGCTGGGGCACACACACACACCTACACAGGCTGGGGCACACACACACACCTACACAGGCTGGGGCACACACACACACCTACACAGGCTGGGGCACACACACACACACACACCTACACAGGCTGGGGCACACACACACACACACACAGGCCTGGGGGGGGGGCACACACACCTACACAGGCTGGAGCGCGCACACCCACACAGGCAAGCATTAAGAGAACAACAGTTTCCAGAACAAATTCAACAGTAAACTAGGAACATTAAGGGTGTTATAAGCGACAAGAACAAATATCATCCCGTAGACATGGCTAAATAGACACTTTATAGTCGTAGTGTACATGTATGTATGTGTGTGTCGTCGCATGTTTGTACTTAATTAAAGTGTGCTGCTGGGGGGTCAGGTGCTAACCCTCCCCCTTCTCTTCCCACAGCTCCTCTCTTACTAGCTCTTGGGTATGTCTAAAGTATGTCAGGCTCTTGGGTATGTCTAAAGTATGTCAGGCTCTTGGGTATGTCTAAAGTATGTCAGGCTCTTGGGTATGTCTAAAGTATGTCAGGCTCTTGGGTATGTCTAAAGTATGTCAGGCTCTTGGGTATGTCTAAAGTATGTCAGGCTCTTGGGTATGTCTAAAGTATGTCAGGCTCTTGGGTATGTCTAAAGTATGTCAGGGAAGGGTTGCGTGTGGGTGTGCCGGTCTCGGGAGCTGAAGCTCGACCGTGTGCGCACATGTACATAACATCAACCCCCTCCCCCCCCCCCCCCGTCCCTGCATCAATTTAAATTTATAACTGTATTCTTGGCGGGAATCAATCACGTCTTTTGGTTGGGTTAAATTTTTGTCCGCTAAATGTGCAAGTGAATAATAAAGGGGATATTATTAAGGTATTATTAAGTATGTTGGAGGTATTATTAAGGTGTTAAATGTATCGACACAGAACACGATACAGTGGATATAAATTGGATAAGTTTAGAGTTATGAAAGACCTGGGTAAATAATGGTTTTGAAAACTGTTTGTTGATTTGTGGAGCAGATAACCGGGGGAGGAGGGGCCAAAATGCTCTAGATTGTTTCAAGTGTAGGTTAGACATGTGTGTGAATCAGTTTAGGTAGATATAAGTAGGAGATACCTCGTATGGACCAATAGGCCTTTTGCAGTTTTCCTTAATTCTTATGTTGACAATTACTAAGGTCTTGTGATGACCTTAGGTTGTTCTTGTACTTGCCTAGTTGTGCTTGCAGGGGTTAAGCTTCGTCTCTTTGCTGTCTCCTCTACGCCCCGCATCCCAGTGTAATTACCTAAGTGTAGTTACAGGATGAGAGCTACGCTCGTGGTGTCCCGTCTCCCCAGCACTCTGTCATATAGGTTATCTTGAGATGATTTCGGGGCTTTAGTGTCCCCGCGGCCCGGTCCTCGACCAGGCCTCCACCCCCAGGAAGCAGCCCGTGACAGCTGACTAACACCCAGGTACCTATTTTACTGCTAGGTAACAGGGGCATAGGATGAAAGAAACTCTGCCCATTGTTTCTCGCCGGCACCCGGGATCAAACCCGGGACCACGGGATCACAAGTCCAGTGAGCTGTCCGCTCGGCCGACCGGCTCCCTGGTAGGTACCACCAGTGGTGGAAGTACCACCAGTGTCTTCAGAAGATGGCCCTGGCCAGGTGTGTACCAAAATATCTTCCCCCTCTTGCAGACGAGGAGTCACAATAACATGGCTGAAATATGTTGATTAAACCACACACTAGAAAGTGAAGGGACGACGACCGTTTCGGTCCGTCCTGGACCATTCTCAAGTCTGAATGCTGCAGTATCTCCCCCCCCCCCTCTTGGTCTGTCTTCCCCCCACCCCTCGTGGTCCGTGTCCGTGTGTACGTAGGCAGGTTGGCACGTGTGGGGGCATAAGCAGTATCTCCAGAGGTGTTCACAACCCAGCCATGCTGATAACGCCTATCTTGCCCTCGAGGAGTTATTACAGTTTCCTGAAAAGTGTTAGAGGCGCTTGTTACTTTGAAGGATAAGGGAGGGGGGGGGGAGGTTATCTTGAGGTTATCTTGAGATGATTTCGGGGCTTTAGTGTCCCCGCGGCCCGGTCCTCGACCAGGCCTCCACCCCCAGGAAGCAGCCCGTGACAGCTGACTAACTCCCAGGTACCTATTTACTGCTAGGTAACAGGGGCATTCAGGGTGAAAGAAACTTTGCCCATTTGTTTCTGCCTCGTGCGGGAATCGAACCCGCGCCACAGAATTAAGAGTCCTGCGCGCTATCTACCAGGCTACGAGGCCCCTTAAAGGCCTCTAAACACGAGGCCCCGAGGTGGTGTTTAGAGGGAATATACTGCTAGAAGGCAAGACGTCCTTAGGATGTTCCGATCCAAAGGACAGACCGGTAGTTCCGGACTAGATCCTTGAGAGTTTTAACGTAAAAGGTTCGTGTATACCTTGAGAGATTATTGAGCATGGGAGGGGAGGGGTATTATTGAGGGGAGGGGTACGGCTACGGGTAGGGTTGTTCTTTTGTTTAATAGTAAAGATGAGAGGGGGGGAGGAGGTACAGGTGAAGGTCGTATCGTATAAGAGATGTGAATTGCTCAATATGTTATTACGGGCTCGCCATAGCCCGTGCTACATGGATATTTAGTTTTGAGTAGCTAAATCTAAAACAACAACAACATCAGTATGTTGTTTGGTAGCTTAACTGAGTTCATTTGCTCTTTTTCCTTAATTCCCCTTCGCATTTTACGTGATAAATTCGTGTCTTATGTTACTGGCTTAAGAATTTGTCTCTTCTTGGAATGACTTCGAGCAATATGGTCTTCTTGGACACCGGTAACACCGAACTGGTCTACGGGGGAGTCCTTTTGCTGTCACACACAGAGATCACACTAACGTGATGCATCAAATGAACAAATCCACAAGGGCCGTGACGAGGATTCGAACCTGTGTCCGGGAGCATCCCAGATACTGCCTTAATCGACGGGCTACGACAGACGCAGGTTCGAATCCTCGTCACGGCCCTTGTGGATTTGTTCTGTTGCTGTACTCTGAAAGTGCCAGCAACATTGTTACTTCTATTGTTCTTTGTGTCTTACTGTTATTGTGTCTATTTAATGGTGTTTGAAGTGGTGAGTAGATGGGTCAGTATAATGACCTTAGACAATGAGAGAGCTGTTGTTACAAGCTATGAATATCATGAGTATAGACTGGTGAGAACTACCCAAATGTAAGCATGAACTGGAACAATCCTTATGACCCTATTTTTTGTTTGGCTCATCTTCTCTGTGGTGTAAATACTGTTCTCAATTGCTCTTCATGTTGGGCATTCACAGTTGTCAGCTGCAGCACTGGTTGCAGTTTTTCATAAAGACTTCGCTTCTGGAAGAAGGACTTCGCTTCTGGAAGAAGGACTTCGCTTCTGGAAGAAGGACTTCGCTTCTGGAAGAAGGACTTCGCTTCTGGAAGAAGGACTTCGCTTCTGGAAGAAGGACTTCGCTTCTGGAAGAAGGACTTCGCTTCTGGAAGAAGGACTTCGCTTCTGGAAGAAGGACTTCGCTTCTGGAAGAAGGACTTCGCTTCTGAAGGAATCGTAAGATACCAAGAGTCGCCTTTGTCTCGTCAGCCCTTCGGCACGTATGTGTTGATCGCTTGTCAGATGTGATGTGCTTGTTAACTCCTGCAGAGCACCACCTACGTCAGCACGTGCTGACATAATGCAGCTCCTGACGGCGTGGACACGCGGCCAGGCTTCCACCTCTTGTTAGTTGACCTGTCATTGCCATCAGCAATGGCTCTATTACCAGCAGCGATTATTGCGTCAGATAACATGGCAGCCAGTGCCGAAGAGAGCATCAGCATATGGATGCCGTGTTTGAGGTCGCAGCATATGGATGCCGTGTTTGAGGTCGCAGCATATGTTGGGGGTCAGTGACCATTGATGCGGCATAATCTGGTTGGAAGCCTATGTACTTAAAGCAATAAATAGTTTACGCGGCGCTGAGTGGTCTCACGTGGGCAGCTTATGTATGTGGTCATGAAAGAGGTCATGTTAAGACCTATTAGGAAACTATGAGGGGAAAGCGGTTATATAGCATGTTGTTGTTTTAAGATTCAGCTACTGGGAACAAATTTCCAAGTAGCACGGGCTATGGTGAGTCCGTAGTGGACTTACCTGGCACAGGAGCGGGGCTATAACTGTTCTGTGTTATACAGCATCATGTTGTTATAGATTCAGCTACTCGGAACAGGTTCCAAGTAGCACGGGCTATGGTGAGCCTGTAACTTACCTGGCACAGGAGCGGGGCAAGTAGCACGGGCTATGGTGAGCCCGTAGTGGACTTACCTGGCACGGGAGTGGTGCCGTCTCTGTGGTTACATAGCACTTACATAAAGACTATATATCACTTGGAAGGGATCAGGATAAAGACTTGGGATAGGGCGGGGAAGGAATGATGCCCAACCACTTGGACACTCGGGGATTGAACGCCGACCTGCATAAAACGAAATCGTCGTAGGGAGGATGGAGTTTAGTCCAGGGGAAAGGTGTTGAAGACGGTGGTAGTAAATGGGTTTATATTCCATGACCCGCATTAACCCAGTATCTCTCGAAAGATAATAAATTATTAAGGTACACACTGCTGTTACGTCACCATGCTGACCTGTGTGTGTATGTGAGTATGTATGTGTGTATGTGAGTATGTATGTGTGTGCGTGCGTGTGGGGGGGGGGGAAGGTGTTGTATGTGAGGCCAGGTTATCTGATTATAGCCATAAAATATGTATGTTGGAGAACAGGGCGCCCGTCGTACTCCCTCGGGTTCCCGTGTACCCCTCCTCCTCTTGCTGCATCCTTCACTTGGAGTGTACCGGCATTCCTGGAGGTACATTTGATCAGATGTGGCGGCACTGGACTAACAATACAAGTCTTGTACTAGTTCTCCTAATCTTTACATCAACCATGTCCTCCCTTTTCTTTCCTAATATATATTCTAAATATATTTCTAGCTCTACTCTGGAGGCTCGAGTGCTAAAGAGTTCGCCCTTTTATATATTATACTAAATCATTTTGCACGCACTACAACATTTCTCTGTTTCTAAACAATGCATATTGAAACTAATATTTAATCAGTAAGACGTACTTGTGAATTCCTGCCTCGGTAGGATTGACGAAGCTGCTGGTTGATACCTGGTTGATACCTGGTTGATGGGGTTCTGGGAGTGCTTCTACTCCCCAAGCCCGGCCCGAGGCCAGGCTCGACTTGTGAGAGTTTGGTCCACCAGGCTGTTGCTTGGAGCGGCCCGCAGGCCCACATACCCACCATGCTGTTGTTCTCCACTGCACATGTGAGAGTCTCTCTTTTGGCACTTCAGGGTGATGGGGCCAATCTCGGGCGGGGAGCCTTGTCCTTCTTTATGAGAGACTCAGCCCGAGGGCGTCCTGCAGCAGCAGGTACATTGATCACCACTATTCGGTTTTCATCGGGTCTTGCGTTCTCAATTAACATGGAAAACAAAACGGATATAATTTCTTGTTTTTTCTAAAGGATCGGGGGGGGGGGGGGAGGATCATATATTGGCTATGGACAGGTGGTTGGTGGACATATATTGGCTAGGGACAGGTGGTTGGTGGACATATATTGGCTAGGGACAGGTGGTTGGTGGACATATATTGGCTACAGACAGGTGATGTCAGGCACACTTGTTCTCCCAAGTGGTGTGGGGGAGGTAATACAGTCACCTGATGACAGCACAGACTTGCTGCATGATCCCGTGCGTGGCATTACCAGATAATACAAGAAATGCCGTTTCGGGCCGTTCCTGTATTATATAAATCGTGTAATGGGTTACAAGACTTGATAATGGTCCAGACTGGAGTGAAATATCAATTCTTGACCAGACCACACACTCGAAGGGACGACGACGTTTCGGTCCGTCTTGGACCATTCTCAAGTCGATTGAAATATCAATTCTTTGACTTTCAGGTTTTGTATGGATTGGATGTGTTATGGTAGATATAGAATCTATATGGTAGAATAGATAACTATAGAATCCTTGCTGTTGAGTCTTGTGCTAGGGCTGAAGGGCGTCCTGGCATACACGGTGCATTAGGCATGATAATCCATGGCTCTTACAATATCCGGATCGACCCTCTGCTCTGTACTCCGGTGTTTCTCGGTGTGTTCCTGCCACAGATCAAAGATAGTGCTACACAGCCGGTTGGCCGAGCGGACAGCACGCTGGACTTGTGATCCTGTGGTCCCGGGTTCGATCCCGGGCACCGGCGAGAAACAATGGGCAGAGTTTCTTTCACCCTATGTCCCTGTTACCTAGCAGTAAAATAGGTACCTGGGTGTTAGTCAGCTGTCACGGGCTGCTTCCTGGGGGTGGAGGCCTGGTCGAGGACCGGGCCGCGGGGACACTAAAGCCCCGAAATCATCTCAAGATAACCTCAAAATATATACAGTAGTCACTAAACTAACTACAGGACCTAGAATGGTATGTCTGCCTTCGTTTAAAACCACAGATATTTTTTTTAATTGGTGATTTTAAACTCGACATTTACTAGGCTAAAAATGAGTAAATATTTACCAATGCGTAAACATACAATGTGACACTCTGGTTTATGTACCAAAATAATCACTTTATTTCTGATTACCAAGAGCATGCAGTAACACGACTGGTTCTATGTCGTCTATGGGTACTCGACGTGGAGGAAAGTACCCATAGTTTGTTCAGTTGCTGCAAGTAATATCGTCTCTTGGTCTTAGGCTAGGCCATCAACCTCTCAAAGGTCTTTAAGGCCCTCAAAATAGCTTGCTGATCAAGTATACTTAGTCCTGAACACAGACTAAAACTAATTTAAACTTGTATATAGATCTCTTTATATTCGCAATTGTGTTCCTCACGTGTGCCCCGAAGAATGAGGTGATTTGATAAAATACTATGCCCAAGATTACCATCAGAGTGCCGGCGGGGGGGGGGGGGGGGTTCAAATAGCTTATGCTTCCTTTTGACGGGTCGTGATGGTCGAGTGGATAAGGTGTCCTGTACACACCAGTTGCATTGTGCTCCTGGCAGTATGGGTTCGAGTCACTTCTGGGGTGTGAGTTTTCAGTTGCATATAGTCCTGGGGACCATTCAGGCTTGTTCACACTTGTATATTCATATACACCCCATCGCCGAGAAGTGAGGGGGGGGATTCATATCTCTGTGTGTATATATCTCTTGTTGCTGTCACTCTCTGGCATCGTCTACCAATGAAAGAGGAGCAGAAGGCCCCATGTGACACGTCAAGGTCGGCTGCCAGCCTCTGCGACATGGCCACCATTACCCCTGGACTACGATACACTCGAGTTACTGGATGTTCACACCCTTCCACCTCGCTATGTTGTGGTGTCTTGGCTTGGACCTGGAATGCTGCCACTGTGGTAAGTTATTCCACAGCCGATGTATCATGCACAACCCCCTGCCATCTCTCCTCTTAGAGTCGGTGACTGTGGGGACTTCCTTGTCCCTTCGTTTCTTAGTTTTAAAATGAACATGACGGGTAAACCCATAAGACACTTCATATACAACACTTCAAGCACTTTATCACTGGTGCAACAGAGCCCCAATTGTGCAATGATTTGAAAATTGTCAACAGCTCTGCTGTGGCCGCTAAAGTAACCGTTAAATATCGTCAAACCAGCCGTCGCGGCTTCTCATGGTGGGCTGTCATTGGCTTAACTCAAATCTGAAGCACTCTGATTGGCCACTTGGACTTGTAAGCTGCCTAGACTATCTGCGGGTCCATAAAGCATTAAACCCACGTACAAGATAGACAATCGGGGAGTATCGGCCCAAAATGAGAGGTTTAACCCTAGATATTTCAGAGTCCTCGGATATGTGACACTAAATGATACTAGGAACCTAGTTTGGAATTCCAATGTGGATAGGGGATTGGTAGATCGTAGGCCGGAACCACTCTGCCCCATCTACCATCAACCACACCATTTTTATTCCCCCAAAGTGTGCTCGTTTAACTTAATGGCCTGCCGCAGAATGTATAGTTTTATCTCGAGTTGACTCGAGTTGGTAACACTCTAGAATGGTTAATGTCTGCTTGGGTTCGTTTTTACCTTCGGCGTTAATTGACTTTGGTGTGTGTGGTTTAGTTGACAACATATATGGTGGGTTGTGGTGTGTGTGTGTGTGTGTGTGTGGGCTTTATCAGCTGGTAGTGATAACGGTCATTGCGTCAACCACCCCTATCCCCCCCCTCCCTACCCCTCCCTTCCCCCCCACCCCTCCCTACCCCTCCCTTCCCCCCCACCCCTCCCTACCCCTTCTCTCACTCTACCCCCTCCCCCCATCTCCCTTCACACCCATTAGCCCCTCTGCTTTCCCCCCCACACACACACACTCCCCATCCCTTCCCTCTCGGCCCCCCCCCCTCTCTCCCTTTTCCCATATTCCACCCTCACCCTCTCTTTTCTCGCGTGCGCCCAATCCCCCCCCCCTTCTCGGGTGGGGGGGGGGGAAGTACTCTGACCCCCTCCCCACCCTCAGGTGAGGTTGCTAAATTAGTTTTCATAAAAAATGCATATAAGCGTTTAATGTATGTCAATGCATCGAAACAAATCATAATTTATGCTTTTTTTGCATAACTTATCGTAAAACATTATAAAGGTAATTTTGGCCTATATAAATAACCCTGAAAGCCGCCATGGCTGGAAATTAATGACAATTCCTGGAGTCGTGGCTTGGGCTTGAACCTCCGCTCACATAATGCCGAGTCCTCGCCCCAGCCGTTCTCAAAGAGGTGATTGACGATTGATGAAGATTAAGCCACCCAAGAGGTAGGCACGGGCATGAATAGCCCGTAAGTGGTGGCCCTTTCGAGCCATTACCAGTATCAAAAGATGATACTGGAGATCTGTGGAGGCGCAACTGCACCCTGCGTGACGGGAGATGTCTCCCGGACCAAGTGGTGACCAAATGGTCAAAGAGGTGCCGCAACGGACCTCTTTATACGGGGTATGAAAACGCGCAACCTCTCGTAAAACCTAACCTAGCCTAGCATTCAGGGTGCCGGTGGCTGAGCGGACAGAACACTGGACGCGTGATCCTGTGGTCCTGGGTTCGATCCCAGGCGCCGGCGAGAAACAATGGGCAGAGTTTCTTTCACCCTATGCCCCCTGTTACCTAGCAGTAAAATAGGTACCTGGGTGTTAGTCAGCTGTCACGGGCTGCTTCCTGGGGGTGGAGGCCTGGTCGAGGACCGGGCCGCGGGGACACTAAAGCCCCAAAATCATCTCAAGATAACCTCAAAATAGCATAGCAAGAGTGGACGTGTGTGCAGTCCATCGCCTCAAACGTTGACAACGGCAGTAATATGAGGTACTAAGTGGCCCAAACCTCCTAACGTAGGCCGCTAGGAATAGGATACGGGACATCACTTCAATTTTGCGAGCCTCTATGATTTTTTTAGTAGGCCCAGGGAGGCTAGTTTTTTTAATAGTACTCCTCGCCTAGTTAGCTTCGTACTTCGAATCTAACAGGAAGTACCTCCTGTTAGATTCTAACAGGAAACTAGCAGGAAGTACATCCTGTTAGATTCTAACAGGAAACTAGCAGGAAGTACCTCCTGTTAGATTCTAACAGGAAACTAGCAGGAAGTACCTCCTGTTAGATTCTAACCGGAATCTAACAGGAAGTACCTCCTGTTAGATTCTAACCGGAATCTAACAGGAAGTACCTCCTGTTAGATTCTAACCGGAATCTAACAGGAAGTACCTCCTGTTAGATTCTAACCGGAATCTAACAGGAAGTACCTCCTGTTAGATTCTAACCGGAATCTAACAGGAAGTACCTCCTGTTAGATTCTAACCGGAATCTAACAGGAAGTACCTCCTGTTAGATTCTAACCGGAATCTAGCAGGAAGTACTTCCTGTTAGATTCTAACAGGAAGTACCTCCTAATCTAACTTCGTACCTCCTGTTGAGGAATAATTCCCGCTTTGACTTCAATAGTTGAGCCTAATGTTTGTCCTTGTCTGTGGCATTATATATAGTCTTGACCCTTTTAACAGTAACGTGGGGGGGGGGGGGATGATGGATGATGAACCCACACATCAGAAAGTGATGAAACGATGACTTTTCAGTCCGTCCTGGACCACCTGACTTGATCATGTGGCCCAGGACGGACCGAAACGTCGTAGCTCTTGAAATAGAACATTCTCTAACTATCTTGAGGTTATATCTTGAGATGATTTCGGGGCTTTTTAGTGTCCCCGCGGCCCGGTTTTCGACCAGGCCTCCACCCCCAGGAAGCAGCCCGTGACAGCTGACTAACACCCAGGTACCTATTTTACTGCTAGGTAACAGGGGCATAGGGTGAAAGAAACTCTACCCATTGTTTCTCACCGGCGCCTAGGATCGAACCCAGGACCACAGGATCACAAGTCCAGCGTGCTGTCCGCTCGGCCGACCGGCTCCCTAGCCGACATGTAACATCTGGAGGGGTAATACGTTACCCTGCAGATGTATCCAGACACCATAGCTACCCTCTATGGGTAGCTATGGTGTCTGACACTATCAGTGTGTATGGGGACCTGAGGTGTATAGCTCTCGCTGGCCCCGTGTACTATCCTTCTTGAACTTGTTGCCTTATAATTCTACTCGTCAGACATTTGAATCCTTTGTCCCGTGTTGTGGATGGAGGCGGCTTCCACAACTTCTCCCGGGGCAACGTCCCACTCGCTGACCACCAGTACTGGGTAGGCGGGTTTAGTAATGGCTTCTCTTGCTATTAGAAAGGCTTGCCCGAGCCCTTGAGGGCAAAGTACCGTGACTCTGGGGGTTGACAGGATGGGTTTCCCGCGCGTCCTGGTTTTAGTCCTGTACAGCAGCCACCGGGTGTACTTAATACCTATTACCTCCTGTATACACTACTACCTATTCCTACCACGATGCAGCCCTCACTCCCGTAGGTCAAGCTTGGCCTCGGGCCGGGCTTGGGGGGAGGAGAAGAACTCCCAAAAAATTCCCCCTGTCAAGCGGGTAAAAAAAGTTACTTGACTTCTTGGTACCCGTGTTACTGCTAGGTGAATAGAGGCGCCAGGGGGAAAGACAAAGGTGGCGAATTGTTTCTGCCGTGCCTGGGGACTGAACCCGTGTCCCTTGATTTGCGAGTCGAGGCCGCAGACTAGTGACACTTTTTTTTTTTTTTTAT
>NC_091199.1:8242517-8257517 GCF_040958095.1 Procambarus clarkii | reverse complement strand
TGTATTCAACCCGTTCTCGCACTTTAAGTCAATATTGACTTATTAAATAAGTACATATGTGACATAATAATTTATTGTGAATATTTAAGTTTACCTTGAAAAGCTTCATAGAAAACAATGACCTTACCTAACCTTCTTAGTATGTTAAGATAAGCATCTTATTGCTTCGTAATTACAATTATTACTTAACCTATTATAGGTATAGGTTACGTAATAATTGTAATTACGAAGCAATAAGATGCTTATCTTAAAGGTCGGTGTTTTCTATGAAGCTTTTCAAGGTAAACTAAAATATTCACAATAAATTAGCATGTCACATATGCACGTATTTAATAAGTCAATATTGACTATAAGAAAGTGCGAGACCGGGTTGCTGTATTAGGGGGTCCAAAGTTGGGCTTAGGGTTACCCTAAGCCCAACCCTAGGGCTTAGGGTTACCCTAAGAGCTTAGGGTTGTGTCCATACCCAGCCTGTCCTCCAAAAATTGAGAGATAAATGTACAGAGGAGCCCCATAAGTGCAATTATGTACTATGTATAACAGTTAAGAATTGTACTTATTTACACTAAGTATTAAATCGTACTGTCAAATATATTGTGAATATTTGAGTTTACCTCAAAGGCTGAATAGAAAACCACGACCTAACCTAACCGTCTTAGATGGTGAAGATAAGAATTTTATTGCATCTTAATTATAACTACTACTTAACCTTGAGCTATATTGATATTACAGTTTTATAAAACAAAACTAAAATATTTCAATAAATTGTAAAGTAACTCAAGATATTTTCAAATTTTGTATAAAATCTCTATTGTTTAATAAAAGTGAAAAAGAAAATCCTAATATTTAAAACTTGTTTATAGCAACTGAGCTTTAAAATTTCATCTTAAAATTTTAAGTGTCTTAACAGAAAAAGAGATTTAAATCGGGGGGATGGGTAAATGTAACAGCCCCATAAGTGCAATTATGTACTAAGTACAACAGTAAGGAAATGCACTTATTACACTTAGTATTAAAACGTACTGTCAATTCGGAGGATGGGTTGCCATATCTGGGGCCAGATTCACGAAGCAGTTACGCAAGCACTTACGAACGTGTAAATCTTTCCTCAATTTTTGACGGCTTTGGTTACATTTATTAAACAGTTTACAAGCATGAAAACTTGCCAATCAACTGTTGTTATTGTTATAAACAGCCTCCTGGTGCTTCGGAGCTCATTAACTGTTTAATAATTGTAAACAAAGCCGCCAAAGATTGAGAAAAGATGTACAGGTTCGTAAGTACTTCAGTAACTGCTTCGCGAATCTGGCCCCAGGTCTTTTTGAATACTCGACTTGAGAGTGGTCCAGGACGGACCGAAACATCGTCGTTCCTTCACTTTCTAGTGTGTGGTCTGGTCAACACTCGTTACAGGGAGATGATGATGATTATAGATTCAGCTACTCGGAACAAGTTCCAAGTAGCACAGGCTATGGTGAGCCCATAGTGGACTGGCACATCGGCCAGTCCATCTGGCGTGGACTGGACCATAGTGGAATGAGCCCATCTGGCACAGGAGCGGTGCTGAATAAGTTTTAGGGAGAGAGTTTTCCTTCATTATGTAACGTCCTTCTGGCCCCGAGCACCTGTTCCAGTTTCCATCACCTTGCTCTTGCTGGTATTGACATCCAGAGGCCACTTCTCCGAACAACTCTGGTGATTGGCCGAGTCATCTTGGGGGAATCTTACAATCCTCATCTGCCGAACACTAACACCTCTTGGGTGGCTTAATCGTTATCAATCAATCTAAGGATTTTGACTGGGACGGGGGGAGGAAAGGAATGGTGCCCCTCAACCATTTGGACGGTCGGAGATTGAACGTCGACCCTGCATGAAGCGAGACAGTCTCTCTCTCTCTCTCCCGTCTTAAATTCCATCCGTTGATAGGGAATCGTAGTGTTGAGGATGATGGAGTTGAGGATCTTCAAGGAGAATTCCAGTTGGCGGGCATCGTGGAGTGCGATACCCCGCGCGCCATGCACCCGAGGACGGCCTTCCTGGTTGAGGGGGTTCCTGTACCCGGTGCTTCCTGAGGGGGGAGAAGGCTCCCCTGGCTGTGTGTGCAGGTGGAGGAGGAGTCCCCCGCCCTGCCTGCCTGCCGCCCTCCCCGGTCGTCAGCCCCGCCTGGCAACAAAAACTGAAGCAAAAGTCACTAGAGGAGCAGGGTACGTTCCTCGGCTGTGTATGTCGGTAAAGGCCTTGCTTCCTGGTAATCAACCGGCTTTTTACGTACGCGCGCACAAGCGTGCTTGCACTCGAGCGCCGCGCACGCAGCCCCCCATCCTCCCCCTTCCCCCCACCGCACACACACAAAAAGCGTCGCGCACGCAATCTCTCCATGTGGATACTAAAAGTAGGAGCAGAAGCACTGTGCTCGCCACTTTCCATGGTGTATAATAGGTCACTGGTAACGGGAGAAGTAACAAAAAGTCTGAAGACGGCTAATGCAGTCCCAATATACAAGAGGAGACAGGCAAGCAGGAGGCATTGAACCACAGGCCAGTGTCCCTACCTTGCATGCCATGCAATGTGATTGACAAGACTGAGAGAGAAACTAGTACATCTCAAGAGAAGGAACTTGGTAACACATCAACACGTGTTCAGGGATAGTACAACAAGGAAAGGGTGGATAGGTTTCGTATCTTGGGATCGTCAGGAAGCCTTTGATGCTGGGGCGTGACTATCTCCGTAAGATCGGGAGACATCTCCCGTCACGCAGGGTGCAGTCGCACCTCCACAGATCTCTAGTATCATCTATTGATACTGGTGATGGCTCAAAAGGGCCACCACTTACGGGCTATTCATGCCCGTGCCGCCTTTTGGGTGGCTTAATCTTCATCAATCAATCAATCAATCCCCGTAAGAGTACACAAGTTGGAGAAGCGGACAGGAGTGAGGGAAGGTACTGTGTGGATAGGGGAATACCTAACCAACAAAAGACAGTCATTCATAGTGAGTGACACTCACCATGATACCAGCAATCACGTGAATCAGTTCCTGGGCCTATCCTGTTTCTCATGCGTCAACAAATGGTTTTAAAGGATGACTACTCATTCCTCTCAATGTTGACTGATGATGCTAAAACTATGAGGAGGTTTAAGGCGGAGGAAGACAGCAAGAGCCTACAAGACGATCCGGATAAACTGTATGAATGGTTGAACAACTGGCTACTAGAGTTTAACTCCAGTAAATGTAAAGTAATCAAGCTAGATGGAATGAACAGGAGGCCGGACACAAAATGGAGATGAAATCCTTCATAAAATGCACAGAAAAGGATCTAGGGGGTTGATATCACAACGAATCTTTCTGAACCTCACATCAAAAGGATATCGGCGGCATATGCGAAATTGGCTAACATCAGAACTGCCATTACCACATATGTCAGACCAGTCCTGGAGTATGCAACTCCAGTGTGGAGTCCATATATAGTCAAGCACAAGACGAAGCTGTTGAACGAGAATGTTCAAAGTTATACAATTAGACTAGTTCCAGACCTACGAGGTATGAGTTACAAGGAAAGGTTGCGTGAATGGGCCCTCAGTGGCTGGAAGACAGGAGAAGCCATGATTACCACATACAAAGTTATCAGAAATTGATAGGGCAGATAAATTATTTAACACGAGGGGTACTCGCACAATTGGACACAGGTGGAAGCTGAGTACCCAAATGAGCCACAAAGCCGTTAGAAATAACCTTTTCAGAGTTGTAAACAGACGGAATGCATTAGGCAGTGATGTGGTGGAGACTGACTCCATACACAGTTTCAAATGTTGATATGATAGAGCCCAGTAGGCTCAGGAATCTGTACACCAGTTGACTGATAGTTGAGAGGCGGGACTAAAGAGCCGAAGCTCAACCCCCGCAAGCAGTTAAACGAGTACGCACGCACGCACAGTAAACAAGTGAAACGAAATAGAATGGTAAATGTTAAAGAGGACGATTTACAAGATGGCTCGATAACCGTTGCATTAGAATTAGATAGCCATTTATAAAAGCGGAGCCCAGGAGCTGAAGGTCGGTTATTCCGAGCTAAGCAAACAAGAATGCAAGCGCGCGCCCCCAAGAAAAATGTCAAACGCCTAGTGCTTCCCGTCAACCCTTTGTTGGGTCCTGAGAAACTTTTCTTTGGCCATTACGTTCCTTCTGAGCTAATTTACATTTCTCACCACAACGACGTGTTGTAAATCCGATTTACACTTGTAAAACTGAGATGTGTGGTTTACAGCGACTTGTGGAGAGTTAAGGCACAGTCTTGGATAATAATTGTCCTTGTGTCTTAGGCTTTCGTGACACTTTGCCTTGCTCTGTGTATGTGTGTATGTGTATGTATGTATGTAGCCCACCTCGCTATGGCTTTCCCTTCCACTCCGTCTTACACTTTTCCCTCCCACCTCTCTTTCCCCCCCTCTGACCCCCACCTTTCATTGTGCGTCCTGATTGATCAAGATTAAGCCACCTAAGAAGTGGCACGGGCATGAATAGCCCCTAAGTGTGTGTATGTCCTGCTCTTGCCTCAGCTCTGTACCTATTTCTTCCCCCACCACCCCATTCCTGTATCACGGGGGTTGAGGTTGGTGAATATTGTAATGGGTGATGATTGTGTGGGTAGCTGACAGCCGCTTTGGGAGACTTTGAGGCAAATAAGTTGTTGTTGTTAAAGATTCGCTACCTGGAACAAAGTTCCAAGTAGCACGGGCTATGGTGAGCCCATAGTGTCTTTGCTGCAGGAGCAATGTTGCGTGTTTCATGCAGGGTGATGGGGGAGGGAGGAAGGTGGGGGAGGGGATGAAGGGAGGTTGTAGGGTGGGTGGGGTAAAGTGAGGGAGGAAGGGAGGGAGAGTGTGAATGTTGAAGGAAAAAGGGAGGGGGAGAAGGGAGGGTGGTCGCCAATGTTTTCAATAACTTTGAAGAGCATGCATCACAGTTGCCAATTCTCCTTCCTTTCGAGTCGCTCTTTGCCAGTGTCCACTCCTCTTGCCTTGCAGCCCTCTAGCTGGATATTTACCCATACCTGCCTATCTTGGTAATCTAGAGGGAACCTAGAGGGAACCTAACCTCTGCAGCACTGTACAATCTACCACAGCAAGAGGAAACCACTTGGCAAAAGAGGAGACCAAAGTATTATAGAATTTCTATACACAATTCTTATTATAGGGCACATGAGAATTATAACAATACTAGAAATACAAGACTAGGTAGTTTGAGAATTGAAAGAAACTGGCCAGTGAAGGTTATCTCCAGTAATCCACTTAAATATATACAAATATAACATATGAAGAGAACACCAATGGCATTACAGACAAGGAAAAAATAACAAATGCTTAAGCAAACATAACTATTCCAACAAAGGAAGAATAATTTGAAGAGGGAGATTGAAGAAATGGAACAGCCTGAAGCAATCACGTCAGATTGAAGCAATGCAACTAGAACAGAAAGCCATACAGGAGATAAAGACAAATTCAAAATGTTTCTTCCCATGTGCGAAATCGAAATGGAGAAACCTCCATTAGTACTGGACCTATACTTACAACTGAAGGTTTATACATAGAGGACGACAAAGAAATTAGTGAAATCCTTAAACAAACAGTAACATGTTTAACACTCCGAGAACAACATGAAAGCGGAAGAGAAGTTTTCGAGAGAGAGGCAGGCAGGCAGGCAGGCTAGCTAGTCGGATCTCCAGATCAGGAGTCGGATCTCCAGTGTTATGGAGACCAATGACCTCCACAACCCAGGTCAACGTGGATTTAGAGCGGGAAGATCGTGCCTTTAGCAGCTACTCCACCACCATGACAAAATCACTAATGCTTTAGACGGAAAACAGAATGCAGATGTGGTATACAATGAATTTGCTGTGGCATTTGATAAATGTGATTATGGAGTGATAACCCACAAAATGAGGTCAGTAGGAATAAGAGGTAAAGTAGGGCGATGGATATTCAATTGTCAATCAAACTGAAGGCAATGAGTAACAGTCAACCAAATAAAATTGATTGAAAGCAGAGTGAAAAGCTCTGTACCTCAGGGTACAGTCCTTGCACCACTGCTTTTCGTTATCGAGATAACGATAGATACAAGTCACAGCTTCGTGCCATCTTTTGCAGGTGATAACAAGAAATAATGAAAATACATTGAAAACTACAAGCTGATGTTAATAAAATTTTCGATTGGGCAGCAGAAAATAACAAAACACAATCAGCGGAAAGCGCCAAGCCAGTATATAGCCCTTCGTGTCCTGTTGGTTCCTAGTTTTAGTCCCCCCCCCCACCCCCCTGGTGAACAGTTTGATTTTCCGGACGTGGACAAGGCCCAACAAGAATCTTGCATGCCGTGCTCATGTCTCCCCCCCCTCTCTCTCTCTCTCAACCTCAGAGACGAAGCCTTAGGTCTCTGGTCTAATGGGAGTTGAGCTCCTTCAGTTGAGGGCTGCGTCTGGTGGCAGGTCTCTTAAGACTTTCTCAGGACTTATTTACGTGCTTAATAAGGGGTTGGGTGCCTCCATGACAGCTGTGTGTAAATAAACAGATATATATAACATTGTTTTGAGTGTGTCAGAATGACTTGGGCATTTAGGGGGGGGTATGTCAGGTGAGACGGGGAGGGACGTGGACAGCAGGGGTAGATGTAATGTAGACAGCTAGACGGACGTAGACAGAGAGAGAGAGAACATTAAATGGAGAATAAAGTAAACAAGGGTTGGATGAAATGGGTAGTAGTACTTGGCAATTCTCACCCCCCCCCCCCACCTTCCCCCCCTCCTCAGACATCGCCCCCCCCCCCCGTCCCCTCCCATCTCCCCCCCCCCCGCACACATTCTGATGGAGAAAGAAGGGGGTGATGTAATTACAGTTGCTCTGTGGCATAATGTCTGTTCGCTTTCAATAATTGATCAGAACACGCACCAGACAAGTAGAGAGAGAGACCGAGAGAGAGACCGAGAGAGAGACCGAGACCGGCAGACCTACTGGTGCAATGGTGTATACATACACACCACGAACCCTCCCCCCACCCCCCCGTGATGTATGATACAGGACCTGGTAGCTATACAGTGGTGGTGTATGCGAGGACTCGTGTGGGTGGAATATCAGGGGTCCCCCAAACATCGCTCGTGTAGCGGTATAGCGACTGCAGTATTGCCACCGGGGGTCGTGGTCGTGGGTGTATAGCGGGAATGGAGCAAGAGGAATGTTGATGAATCTTGTCTTGATAAGCTGTTCACTTAAGACAGTTAAGCATGTCTTAGCTGTGTCTGGGTACAAGTGACAGGGTGAACAACCCAGCTGGTTTTCTTCCTATTGGGGAGTGTTGGACATGCTGCTATGGCGGTGTGTTCACTCACAGGATGAGTGGCGCTGCCCAATACTGTCACTATGGCGGTGTGTCCGCTCACAGGATGAGTGGCGCTGCCCAATACTGTCACTATGGCGGTGTGTCCACTCACAGGATGAGTGGCGCTGCCCAATACTGTCACTATGGCGGTGTGTTCACTCACAGGATGAGTGACGCTGCCCAATACTGTCACTATGGCGGTGTGTCCACTCACAGGATGAGTGGCGCTGCCCAATACTGTCACTATGGCGGTGTGTCCGCTCACAGGATGAGTGACGCTGCCCAATACTGTCACTATGGCGGTGTGTCCACTCACAGGATGAGTGACGCTGCCCAATACTGTCACTATGGCGGTGTGTCCACTCACAGGATGAGTGACGCTGCCCAATACTGTCACTATGGCGGTGTGTCCACTCACAGGATGAGTGGCGCTGCCCAATACTGTCACTATGGCGGTGTGTCCACTCACAGGATGAGTGGCGCTGCCCAATACTGTCACTATGGCGGTGTGTCCACTCACAGGATGGGTGGCGCTGCCCAATACTGTCACTATGGCGGTGTGTCCACTCACAGGATGAGTGGCGCTGCCCAATACTGTCACTATGGCGGTGTGTCCACTCACAGGATGGGTGGCGCTGCCCAATACTGTCACTATGGCGGTGTGTCCACTCACAGGATGAGCGACGCTGCCCAATACTGTCACTATGGCGGTGTGTCCACTCACAGGATGAGTGACGCTGCCCAATACTGTCACTATGGCGGTGTGTTCACTCACAGGATGAGTGACGCTGCCCAATACTGTCACTATGGCGGTGTGTTCACTCACAGGATGAGTGACGCTGCCCAATACTGTCACTATGGCGGTGTGTCCACTCACAGGATGAGTGACGCTGCCCAATACTGTCACTATGGCGGTGTGTTCACTCACAGGATGAGTGACGCTGGCCAATACTGTCACTATGGCGGTGTGTCCACTCACAGGATGAGTGACGCTGCCCAATACTGTCACTATGGCGGTGTGTTCACTCACAGGATGAGTGGCGCTGCCCAATACTGTCACTATGGCGGTGTGTCCACTCACAGGATGAGTGACGCTGCCCAATACTGTCACTATGGCGGTGTGTTCACTCACAGGATGAGTGACGCTGCCCAATAAACGCGCCCCTCGGGGCAAAATTATATATATATAAAAAAGGAACAAGACTGGTTAAGGTGTCACTCCACGGAAGGGCAGCTCTTGACAACACTCTTAGACTCTTGACAACTTCTCACAAAGTTGTCAAGAGTTAAATGTGAAGTGGTTTTTGTCCCAAGTTGAAGCGCTCTGAACAACCCACGTACCCTCTTAAGGTACTAGGGAACGTACCAGGGAAATTAGTACCAGGGAACGTTAATATTTCGGTGCTTCTAATTTCAATAAAGCGCCGGAACTAGGACGCAGTGGTCGATGCCGTCTACTCCAGCCCGTCATCATTAACAAAGGCCAAAAGTCCCTTCTATGCACCCCGTTAAACCTTCCTTGATTTACACAAGACTGGCAACTGATGACGTTCGAACAAGTGCTTCGCTGACGACTTGTGTTCGAACCACAACATTGTAAATGCTTCACCCACGTAATGTAAATAATCGCTAAACAGAACCTAAACACCTAACCTAACTAAAAGCTAAATATGCACGGTATGCTAATATATAACAATATTAATGTTTAGCCGAGAGAATTTTTATTTTAAATGAACATTGTTATAATTGGTGAATGCGTCTTGTGGGTGGGATAAGAGGAGGGTCGACCGCTGGATGGAATGGACTTGGTCTGAGGAGTTGTCTAAACTGACGGAGGGTTTGGGAGGCTCTGCTTTCGCGGTGGGTTGAGCTTCAGCTCTTGGAGCCCACCTCTTGAAGTCCACTGACGAAGTTTATCTCCATAATAACTAATTCTGAATAAGTGTGGCGTTCGGGATGTGTTCTATTTCCACCGCCTTGACCTGACCTCTTGTAGTGGAAATATTCTGACCTTTGTTCACCCAGGAGGGAGGCCTGGTCGAGGACAGGGCCGCGGGGGTCGCTAAGCCCCGAAAACACCTCGAGGGAACCCAATATATGGTACGAAATGTGTTTTGAAGTCGCGTGTGTGAAAGTACTTAAGTAATCCCAGGGCTAATAAACGCCATGTTAGGCCTATTTTAGTACATAGGTGTTATTGTAGGCCCAATGACAGTTTAGGGTTGAGGCCTTGCCATCTTTCTCGTCGCCCGTCGTCAGAGACCGTCGCTCTACCGTCCACCCGAAGTGGTTGGGCAGAGAACAGCCCCTCTACATAATGGGTAGCACAAACTGTGAACTAATAGCAACGGTCTAGTTTTGTACGCTTGACCAATAGCTGATGTAAGTACCGTCATTTTTGGTTGACAGGTTGTGTTGGTGGGTGGGTTTTGGGTGGATGTTAGTGGGTGTCGCGTTGGTGGGGAGTCTGGTTGACTTAGTGACAAAGCACATATTCCCCCTACCCCCCCATTCCCCCCCCCACCTCCTCCCTCCATCCTTCGTCTCCCTGTCCCCCTTCTGTCTCTGTCTGTCTCTCTCTCTCTCTGTCTCTCTAAATTATATTCATTACCCTCATGGCTACCATACCCAATATATCTTTTTCCAGAAAGTGCTATACTGCCAAATGTACCAGTACTAATGCACCTACCATCTCAATCTACCAAATCTTTCAATACCACCCCCCTTAATGCGACCGTATCTACCATACAAAATCACTACTGCTACATTTACCATGATGAGTACCGTAGCACCAGCCTCCCTCCCTCTCCACTTTGCATCATGACGGTGTGTGTGTGTGGGGCGACCATCAACCACCATAACGGCCCCTCATCACCGGCGATGATGTAGGTGTCTTGAGCGCGTCTGGGGGAGCACTGTCAACACGACGGGTCCACGACCCTTCCTCCTCCTCCCCCCCCCCTGGTACCTTGAGGTACCTTGAGGTAAATAGAAGAAATGTCATAGGAGGAGGAGACTCGCTCGCTCGCTCCTCGCCTGGTTCTTTCTGACTGATTGATGAAGATTAAGCTACCTAAAAGGTGGCACGGGCATGAATAGCCCGTAAGTGGTGGCCCTTTTGAGCCATTACCAGTATCAAGAGCTGATACTGGAGATCTGTGACCTGCGTGACGGGAGATTTCTCCCGTCTGGTTCTTTCTAACCTGGTTCTGTGGTTATACCTGTGGCCGGATTAAGAGGGTACACACACACACACACACACACACACTCGTATCCCAGCCTGTGGCGAGGTACGTCTCTGGCGGTAACTTGTTTGGTGAGGCTGTTGGTGGCCGCGGTATGCATATCCTCACAGCTGACACAATCTTGTTGATCACACTTTTTGATGTTGAGAATATTTCTGTTCTCTCTCTCTTGAAGATCTTGTTAGGGTAAGTGTGTGTGTGTGTGTGTGTGTGTGTGTGTGTGTGTGTGTGTGTGTGTGTGTGTGTGTGTGTGTGTGTGTGTGTGTGTGTGTGTGTGTGTGTTGCTGGTTACATTACCTTGCGATGATTTCGGAGCTTAATCACCCCGCGGCCCGGTCCCCGGCCAGGCCTCCTCCAGGTAGGAGTCGCGACACTTGCGTCGAGTTTTCATCCTGATGGTTTGTTTGCTCCTCTTGGGATGGGAAGGTGAACCATCAGGGAAACCACTTGGAATGTCGGGGGATTGAACGCCGACCTGCATGAAGCGAGACCGTCGCTCTACCGTCCAGCCCAAGTGCTTGAGCAGAGAACAGCTCCTCCGGGAAGCTGTTGTGTGTGTGTAAGACAGCGTGTCTCACTTATATGGGAATAATAGGAAAGGACATTGCAGACGAAGCTGCAAAACTTGCAACGAAGATAAGAAATGTAGACATTTACATACCACAGAGTCTATCACAGATTAAGAAAGTAATGAGAAACAGAGCAATGCAGAAGATGTGACCACAAGACAGCAGTTGCAACATCAGGATCTGCGGGTTATCTTGAGGTTATCTTGAGATGATTTCGGGGCTTTTAGTGTCCCTGCGGCCCGGTCCTCGACCAGGCCTCCACCCCCAGGAAGCAGCCCGTGACAGCTGGCTAACTCCCAGGTACCTATTTACTGCTAGGTAACAGGGGCATTCAGGGTGAAAGAAACTTTGCCCATTTGTTTCTGCCTCGTGCGGGAATCGAACCCGCGCCACAGAATTACGAGTCCTGCGCGCTATCCACCAGGCTACGAGGCCCCTTAAAGAATTACCTTAGAATTACCTGTACCTTAGGGTTGGTACAAGAATTCCACCAACTACGAATCACTTAGTTTGATGAAAGGAAGCAGTAGAGCAACAGAAGTGCACTTACATCGCATCAGGCTTGGATACCCATGTGCATGGCTTACAGGTTATCTTGAGATGATTTCGGGGCTTTTTAGTGTCCCCGCGGCCCGGTCCTCGACCAGGCCTCCACCTCCAGGAAGCAGCCCGTGACAGCTGACTAACACCCAGGTACCTATTTTACTGCTAGGTAACAGGGGCATAGGGTGAAAGAAACTCTGCCTATTGTTTCTCGCCGGCGTCTGGGATCGAACTCGGGACCACAGGATCACAGGATCACAAGTCCAGCGTGCTGTCCGCTCGGCCGACCGGCTCCGGTTCCGGAAGATGAGAGGAAATGTCAGCACTGTGGAGAAATGCCCGACAGACCACTGGAACATCATTTAACACAGTGCATAGTTACAAAGCCAATAAGATTTCAACTTAGATTCAACAGAGCAGAAGTTGTTAAACACATTGGACATTATTTTAATGAAGCGAACATAAGTCATACCCGCCAAACACACACCGAAACTACGACGTTGGTACAACGTTTGAACAAGTTTGAACACCTCCTAACCAGTTATAACAACCAATATAGCAAGTTGTAACAACGTTCTAATACGTCATAAACACGTTAAGCCAAGATGTAACAACTTTATTACAAGTTGTAACAAGCGGAAAATAGAGACAGTTTCGGTTTGTGTTTCCAGGGTAAATACTCACTCCGCCTAAGTAAAACAGAAACGAGAAACAAGCAACACTTAGTGGACCAGCCATAGGCTTAGGGCCCCACGCAGGAATATCCCCTAAAAAGATAATAAGTCAGTCATTAGCGTCTGTGAATTGTGGACCTGACCTTCAAGTGTGTAGTCATGTCTTGATGGTGGGATATCCCTGTCTTCGGTCCACAGAACAATCTGATTGGTCTGTTAATTCCAGGCATTTTATTGTGTAGTGTGTACTCGCCTATTTGTGTCTGCAGGATCGAGCATTGACTCTTGGATCCCGCCTTTCCAGCCATCGGTTGTTTACAGCAATGACTCCGGTCCTATTTCCCTATTATACATAGTTTTAAAATTATGAATAGAGTTTGCTTCCACAACCTGTTCCCCAAGTGCATTCCATTTTCCCACTACTCTCACGCTAAAAGAAAACTTCCTAACATCTCTGTGACTCATCTGAGTTTCCAGCTTCCACCCATGTTCCCTCGTTCTGTTACTATTCCGTGTGAACATTTCGTCTATGTCCACTCTGTCAATTCCCCTGAGTATTTTATATGTTCCTATCATATTCCCCCTCTTCCTTCTCTTGTCTAGTGTCGTAAGGCTCAGTTCCTTCAGGCGCTCTTCATACCCCATCCCTGGTAACGCTGGGACGAATCTCGTTGCAAACTTCTGAACCTTTTCCAGTTTCCTTAAGTGTTTCTTCAGATGGGGACGCCATGATGAGGCGGCATACTCTTAAGACTGGCCTCATGTAGGCAGTGTAAAGCGCCCTAAATGCCTCCTAACCTTACGTAGGTGTGTACTCGCCTAATTGTGCTTGTGGGGGTTGAGCTTTGGCTCTTTGGTCCCGCCTCTCAACTGTCAATCAACTGGTGTACAGATTCCTGAGCCTACTGGGCTCTATCATATCTACATTTAAAACTGTGTATGGAGTCAGCCTCCACCACATCACTGCCTAATGCATTCCATTTGTTAATAACACACTTTTATTTTATATCCATGCCCACATTTGGGTACTCGGTTTCCACCTGTCCCCTTGTGCGTCTAGAACCTGTTAAATAAACTGTCTACCCTGTCAATTCCCCCGAGCAGCTGGTATGTGGTGATCATGTCCCCTCCTAACTCTTCTTTCTCTTTCCAGCGATGTGAGGTTGGGGGGGGGCTATGGGGGGCAGGTGGTCGTTGGGAAAATAGATATTGGTGTGGTAGCAGTGTTTTTAAAACGGGGTTGAGATAGAGGGTGTTGTGAAGTGTGTGTGTGTGGGGAAAGGGTGTTTAGTGTAACGGGGTGTATGGGGGGGGGTAGGGGGGGTGGTTGTTATGGTCCAGTTATCATAACAATAGTAGTGTTATAACTAGGTTATGAAACTAGCAGTGCATCACACGTGGAGCTGATCCTCCAATCCAGGAACAGGCTTGAACAGGTTGCAAGTAAATTGTATATAAATTTTGCGTTTAACGTGAATTTAACGTTAAATTTAACGTTAAATTCAACGAATTTAACGTTAGTTTAACGACTAACAAGCCCATTTACCTTTAATAACAAAGACACCTTCCCTGACGCCATGGTCACGATGCCAGAGGTAGATATTGCGGCTGTAGAATGGGATCAAACCCTCGTCGCTGGCCTCTCCTGAAGCTATCATTATTTCTCCATGCCATGTTTGTCCTGTACTGAGGGAGCCGGTCGGCCGAGCGGACAGCATGCTGGGCTTGTGATCCTGTTTTCCCGGGTTCGATCTCAGGCGCCGGCGAGAAACAATGGGCAGAGTTTTTCACCCTATGCCCCTGTTACCTAGCAGTAAAATAGGTACCTGGGTGTTAGTCAGCTGTCACGGGCTGCTTCCTGGAGGTGGAGGCCTGGTCGAGGACCGGGCCGCGGGGACACTAAAGAACCGAAATTATCTCAAGATATCTCAAGATATACCCTGCCAGCTGTACCCTTCCAGCTGTAACCTGCCAGCTGTACCCTGCCAGCTGCTTACCCTCCCAGCTGTTTAACCCTGCCAGCTGTAACCTGCCAGCTGTACCCTGCCAGCTGTAACCTGCCAGCTATACCCTGCCAGCTGTTTACCCTCCCAGCTGTACCCTGCCAGCTGTTTACCCTCCCAGCTGTAACCTGCCAGCTGTACCCTGCCAGCTGTAACCTGCCAGCTGTACCCTCCCAGCTGTTTACCCTCCCAGCTGTTTACCCTACCAGCTGTTTACCCTCCCAGCTGTTTAACCCTGCCAGCTGTACCCTGCCAGCTGTTTACCCTGCCAGCTGTTTACCCTACCAGCTGTTTAACCTCCCAGCTGTAACCTGCCAGCTGTACCACACCAACTGTACCACAGTCCGTCGTGTTCCTTTACTCTGGCTGTCCGTTAGCGAGGCAGTATGTTATGCTTGCCCAGCATGAATGCTGCTAGAGCCTTACCAAACTGGAGGCAGCCAGAACCACCTGGCGTACTCGCCTAATTGTGTTTGCTGGAGGGGGGGGGGGGGAGGGTTGAGCTTCGGCTCTCTGGTTCCCTGTCTTTCAACCGTCAGTCAACTGGTGTACAGGTTGTCGAGACTATATTGGGCTCGTATCATATCTATATTTGAAA
>NC_091199.1:8117517-8237517 GCF_040958095.1 Procambarus clarkii | reverse complement strand
CCCTTTCCTTTGACTTTGGGCCCTCCTTTCCTCTGACTGTGGGGGCCCCTTTCCTCTGACTGTTGGGGGCCCCCTTTCCTCTGACTGTTGGGGGCCCCCTTTCCTCTGACTGTTGGGGGCCCCCTTTCCTCTGACTGTTGGGGGGCCCCCTTTCCTCTGACTGTGGGGCCCCCTCCTCCTCCTTGCGTACCTCTGGTAATGCCTGGGGAGTTTTGACAGAAACATCCTTTCCTGAAAACTAGCTGGCAGGAAGTAAAGTCTTGAGTGCCCTAACAAGTCAAAAATCTTCTTTTGCCCCCCCGAACCCATCTGCGTAAAAAGCTGGTTTAGGTCGTTCTTACCAGTTTAGCATGGTATGCAAATATTGTCATGTGCGATCCAATCTCGTAAACGTCATTAACATAAATTAGGAACAGTAGCGGTCCCAGTTCAGAGTCCCGCAGGACCCCGCTTTTTACCTTCCTAAAGCCCCAACACTTCCCCTCTCACCCTTTCCCTCATCCCTCCCATTTCCTGTCCCAGATACTCTCGCAGTCTGTTCCGTATCATCCCTCTGTGTACTTGCATAATGGTGCTTGCGCGGGGTTCAATTTCAGCTCTTTGGTTCCACTTCTTAACCTTCATCAACTGGTACTCACCTAGTTGAGCTTGTAGAGTCGAGCATAAGAACATAAGAACATAAGAACAAAGGTAACTGCAGAAGGCCTATTGGCCCATACGAGGCAGCTCCTATTCTATAACCACCCAATCCCACTCATATACTTGTCCAACCCGTGCTTGAAACAATCGAGGGTCCCCACCTCCACAATGTTACGCGGCAATTGGTTCCACAAATCAACAACCCTGTTACTGAACCAGTATTTACCCAAGTCTTTCCTAAATCTAAACTTATCCAATTTATATCCATTGTTTCGTGTTCTGTCCTGTGTTGATACTTTTAATACCCTATTAATATCCCCCCGGTTATGTCCATTCATCCACTTGTAAACCTCTATCATGTCACCCCTAACTCTTCGCCTTTCCAGTGAATGCAACTTAAGCTTTGTTAATCTTTCTTCATATGAAAGATTTCTAATTTGGGGAATTAACTTAGTCATCCTACGCTGGACACGTTCAAGTGAATTTATATCCATTCTATAATATGGCGACCAAAACTGAACTGCATATTCTAAATGGGGCCTAACTAGAGCAAGATATAGCTTGAGAACCACACCAGGTGTCTTGTTACTAACGCTGCGATTAATAAATCCAAGTGTCCGATTTGCCTTATTACGAACATTTATGCATTGATCCTTTTGTTTTAAATTCTTACTAATCATAACTCCCAGATCCCTTTCGCAATCCGACTTCGCAATCACAACACCATCTAGCTCGTATCTTGTAACTCTATCATCATTACCTAACCTCAGAACTTTACATTTATCAGCATTAAACTGCATCTGCCAATCCTTTGACCATTTCAAAACCCTATCTAGATCAACTTGAAGTGATAGTGAGTCCTCCTCCGAATTAATTTCCCTACCGATTTTCGTATCATCGGCAAATTTGCAAATGTTGCTACTCAAACCTGAATCTAAATCATTTATATATATTATAAACAACAGAGGTCCCAGGACAGAGCCTTGAGGCACTCCACTTACAACATTTTCCCACTCTGACTTGATTCCATTTATACTAACTCTCTGTTTCCTTTGGTATAGCCATGCCCTAATCCAGCTTAATATAGCACCCCCAATACCATGAGACTCTATTTTTTTTAATCAGTCTTTCATGTGGCACTGTATCAAAAGCTTTGCTAAAGTCAAGGTATACAACATCGCAATCCTTACCACTATCAACTGCCTCAACAATGCTAGAATAAAAAGATAACAAATTTGTTAAACATGAACGGCCATTTATAAAACCATGTTGCGACTCAATTATTAATTTATGTTTTTCAAGATGAAGACGAATTTTATTTGCTATTATAGATTCGAGTAACTTTCCCACAATAGACGTTAGGCTAATTGGTCGATAGTTAGACGCAAGTGATTTATCTCCTTTCTTAAAAACTGGTATCACATTAGCAACTTTCCAAAACTCTGGCACTCTGCCTGACTCTATTGATTTATTAAATATGGTTGACAGTGGGTCACAAAGCTCCTCTTTGCATTCTTTAAGCACCCTAGCAAACACTTCATCCGGCCCTGGGGATTTGTTTGGTTTGAGTTTTACTATTTGTTTAAGAACATCCTCCCTGGTAACTGCTAAACTCGTCAACCTGTCCTCGTCCCCACCCACATAGACTTGTTCGGCTGAAGGCATATTGTTAAGTTCCTCTTTAGTAAATACAGATACAAAATATTTATTAAAAATACTACTCATCTCTTCATCACTATCTGTTATTTGACCTGTCTCAGTTTTTAATGGACCTATCCTTTCCCTAGTCTTAGTACGATATAACTGAAAAAACCCTTTAGGATTTGTCTTTGCTTGCCCTGCTATGCGAACTTCATAGTTTCTTTTTGCTTTCCTTATCTCTTTTTTAACATTTCTAACCAGTTGTACGAATTCCTGTTCTAAAGTCACCTCCCCATTTTTAATCCTTTTGTACCAAGCTCTCTTTTTACCTATAAGGTTCTTCAAATTCTTTGTTATCCACTTTGGGTCATTAGTATACGATCTATTCAATTTGTATGGTATACTACGTTCCTGTGCTTTGTTTAGAATATTCTTAAATAAGTTATATATTGAATCCACATCGAAATCCCCATTTAAGTCACCTATCGCTGGGTTCATGTCTCGCTCCAAGACCGGCCCACACCCCATACCCAAGCCTTTCCAATCAATTTGACCCAAAAAATTTCTTAGGCTATTAAAATCAGCTTTTCGAAAATCTGGCACTTTAACAGAATTTTCTCCTACTGGTCTATTCCATTCTATGCTAAATCTGATTTCTTTGTGATCACTGCTCCCTAGCTCACTCCCTATTTCGATGTCATTAATTTGCGTTTCCCTGTTAGTTAACACTAAATCTAAAATATTATTTTCCCGTGTTGGTTCCTTAATGTGTTGCGTAAGAAAGCAATCGTCAATTAATTCTAGAAAATCTTCTGCTTCACTATTCCCTGTTTTGTTCAACCAGTTTATTCCGCTAAAATTAAAGTCACCCATGACATAAATACTGTTAGATCTAGATGCTCTAGATATTTCATCCCATAGATGCTTTGCTTCCATTCTGTCTAAATTTGGTGGCCTATATATTACTCCTATTATAATATTATTAGCTTTTTCGTTTAATTCAATCCAAATAGTTTCTGTGTGTGGCTCTGTTTTGATTCCCTCTTTGAGACTACATTTCAAATTGTCCCTAACATATATGGCTACTCCACCTCCTCGTCTAATATATCTATCTGTGTGAAATAGTTTAAATCCATATATTTGATATTCAGCTAATAGTTCTCTATTTTCTACATTCATCCACGTTTCGGTAAGTGCAATAATATCTATTTTTTCTGTGCAGACAAGAGCATTTAATTCGTTAATTTTATTTCTTAGACTTCTACTGTTAGTGTAATATACCCTAAGTGAATTGTTATTTTGCGGACCTTCTCTTTCCCTGATCGTTTTGCCAATTCCTTTCTCCCACAAACACATACTTTTATTACCTCCTTCCTCCAAATCAATTCCCATACCTCTATCTACTAACAGTTTAAACCCAAACAAACACCTCTAACCACTTCTTCTAGCGAGTTCGCAACAGCAACAACCCCAGCTCTCGATAGATGCACCCCATCACGAGCATACATTTCATTTCTTCCATAGAAGTGTTCCCAGTTGTCTATGAAAGATATTGCATTTGATTTGCAATATCTTTCCAGCCGGCAATTGACACCAAGTGCCCTCGATATCCATTCATTTCCCACTCCCTTTCTTGGAAGAATGCCACATATGATCGGGATTCCTCCCTTGCTCCTAACTAACTCTATGGCTGTTTTATACCTCTGAATCAGTTCCTCACTCCTGACTCGACCAACATCATTTCCTCCCACGCTAATGCAAATAATGGGATTGTTCCCATTACCAGCCATAATATCATTCATGTTGTTTATAATATCACCAATGCCAGCTCCGGGATAGCAAACCCTTAACCTGTTCCCCCTATCTCTAGCACAAAACGTTCTATCCAAATACCTTATCTGGGAATCTCCCACAACTAATGTTTGCTTGGGTACTTCCTTTACTTTCAGAGGGGCCTGCGCTTCCTTTCTCTTCGTTGCTTTCCCTTTTGCGCGATCCACAGTCTCTCCACAGCACTCGTCCTCCAAAACGTCAAATGAATTTGAAGTTGCTATGGCGTTTGAAGGCGGCTTTATCAAAGTCTTCTTAAGGCCCCTGTCTTTCGCAACTCTCCAAGACGAGGTCCCTTTACTGCTGGTCTCCTCCTTCGTTACTTCTCGTTGTTTTTTAAGCTGACGCACCTCCTCCCGCAGAGAGTCCAACTCTGTCCTCAGGGAGGGACTTAAGAGCATCTGCTCTTAAGTCCCGCCTTTTGACAATCAGTGGTTAAATAGTGACACACGCAGATCACAATAACGTGATGCATCAAATGAACAAATCCACAAGGGCCGTGACGAGGATTCGAACCTGCGTCAGGGAGCATCCCAGACACTGCCTGTGATGATGTAAGGGCGAAGAGGGAGAACGGCCTGTTGACATAGCTCGGGTGCAGGGGGGGGGGGTTGTGTAAAAGCCTGGTTTGTGCCTTGGAGAGGCTACGGGATCCAGTAAGTTCAGTAGAACTTCGGTTTCAACCCTTTTAACCCTGTCGTAGCTCAGTCGATTAAGGCAGTGTCTGGGATGCTCCCGGACGCAGGTTCGAATCCTCGTCACGGCCCTTGTGGATTTGTTCGTTAAATAGTGATTTTTTTCATTCGGTTTTTATTATATATACATTTGTGCCTCTAGTGTTGTGTCTTCAGTCATGTCCACTCCGAAGTCTTTCTCAAAAATTGGAAGTTGCCTTCCCTTCATACTGTACTGTATTTCAGGTCTTCGTACTGTATTTCAGGTCTTCGTACTGTATTTCAGGTCTTCGTGCTTCAACTCCTATTCTCATAACCTTACATTAGCCAGGGTTAAAGTCTAGTAGCCATTTCTCACATCGTCTCTGGAGATTGTCTAGCTCCTCTTGTAATACATTGCTGTCGTCCTCAGTTCTGATTCGCCTCATTAGCCTAGCATCGTCGGCAAATATGGATAAGAATGAGCTTCTTGGTCATTGTTTTACTGTAATATTCAGGGACTCTTAAAGCTCTTCTTAGGTCGTTGGATGCCTCACATTGCGGGGTTGAGCTCTGGCTCTTTGGTCCCGCCTCTCAACCGTCAATCAACATGGGTGTGTGTGTGTGTGTTTTTACTATTTGTCTGCAGAATCCAGCTATTAGCTCTTGGATCCCGCCTTTCTAACCGATCTATTTTTCCTCTATCTATTACATATATTTTTCTCAAATAAACACAATCGCCAAGAAGCAGCCCATAGCAGCTGTCTAACTCCCAGGTACCTATCAAATATGGATAACAATGAGCTTCTTGGTCATTGTTGGTCTCTTGTAGGTTGATAGGACTATGAAGAGTCTTGATCAACCACACGCCTCTTGATGCACTAAACGGAACTTGAAAACATGCATAGGTTTGCAACAAGGACTTGTGCCTAAATTAAGCGCACAAATCTCGAAGAACGGATATTGGGAACTCGGTTTCACGAGTCTAGAGAAGAAATCGCGAGGAGACATGATCACGATATAGATGATGCTCGGGGAAATAGACAAGGTGGTGGTGGTCCAGCGCCCGTCTCACTACACCACCACCACCACACCTGTTTGTTGATTTATCAGATCAAAAGGCGGAACACGCCTTTCCCGCCAACTAGGCCCGCCCCCATTGTTGTCCGCCCCCCCCCCCTGCCCCCTCTTCCCCACTCCCTATTCACAGCCCCTTTTATTCCTTCGTAATCTCCCCCTCCCCCTTCTCCCTCTCCCCCCCTCCTCCTTCCCCCTCCCCCATCCTCCTCCTTCCCCCTCTCCCCCCCTCCTCCTTCCCCCTCCCCCCCTCCTTCCCCTCTCCCCCCTCCTCCTTCCCCCTCCCCCCCCTCCTTCCCCCTCTCCCCCCCCCTCCTCCTTCCCCCTCTCCCCCTCTTTCTATTCCATCTTACCCCTACTTCCCCCCCCCCCTTTCCCACTATTCGCTCTCCCTGATTTCACGACCATCTCCCCCCCCCCCCCCTCCTCTACTGCCCCCCCCCCCTTCCAGTCACAAACTCCCTCTTCCCCTCCCCGTCTTTCCCACTTCCCCCCCCCCCTTCCCTATCTCCTGCTTCCCCCCCCCCCCCTCCCTCAGTTATATATATATGTATTTTTCTAGTTTGTAGATTGTCCTTTGTCTTTAATTTTTGGTCGTCCGGTTATCGTGTTTTTTTTTTCCTTGTTCTCATCTGTTCCCGTTTTCTGTCTACATTGTCTTTAACTCATTTGTTATTCTCTCTCTCTCTCTCTCTCCCCACCCCCTTCGTCCTGTGACCCCTACCACCTAGTTTTAGCGTGTGTGTGTGTGTGCTCACCTAGTTGTGTTTGCGGGGGTTGAGCTCTGGCTCTTTGGTCCCGCCTCTCTCAACCGTCAATCAACTGGTGTACAGGTTCCTGGGCCTCCTGGGCTCTTATCATATCTACATTTGAAACTGTGTATGGAGTCAGCCTCCACCACATCACTGCCTAATGTATTCCATTTGTGTGTGTGTGGTTGTGTGTGTGTGTGTGTGTGTGTGTGTGTGTGTGTGTGTGTGTGTGTGTGTGTGTGTGTGTGTGTGTGATTGTGTGTGTGATTGTGTGTGTGTGTGTGTGTATTGTACAATGGGTACGCACCTGTTTTTCTACCTGTCATTTGAATTTAAATTATTACTCTCGCTACTACTACTACTGACGGTAATACTGAGTAGTTGGGGGTAGATGAAGGGAAGGGAGGGAAGGTAGAGAAGGCGGGAGAGAAGGAATAGGTAAGGGAGAGAGTGAGAAAGGGACAGGAGGAAGAGGAGGACGTGATGCACCATTCCTTGTGAAGGGGGTGATGGGGGTGCTTGGAGGGCACGCTTGTGAATGTCTCCCGTCTTGCTGAGAGGGTGTCTGTAGCTAATGTTAGTTGTTGTCGTTGTGTGGTGGTGGGTGATGCTAGTAGCAGTGGTTGGTGAGGTGGTGGTGGTAGGCTAGTAGCAGCAGCAGCACCAACACAGTCATAGCCTCGCCGACACACGGGTGGTGGGTGCAGAAAAAAGTGTGTGTGTTGAGGAGAGTTGTTAGATAAAATGTTGAGATTGGTGTGGTAGCCACGATAAGAGCCACTACTACCACTACCAGCACTACCACTACTGGTAGCAGCAGCAGCCATGTTGCTTTATGCTGACTGCAGCACTCCTAACATGGTGGGTGGAGGAGAATACTGCTGCCTGCTTTTCCTAACTGCTTCTGCCCCCTGCCTGTGTCTGCCCCCCCTGCCTGTGTCTGCCCCCCCCCCTGCCTGTGTCTGCCCCCCCCTGCCTGTCTGCCCCTGCCTGTGTCTGCCCCCCCCCCTGCCTGTGTCTGCCCCCCCCCTGCCTGTGTCTGCCCCCCCCCTGCCTGTGTCTGCCCCCCCCCCTGCCTGTGTCTGCCCCCCCCCTGCCTGTGTCTGCCCCTGCCTGTGTCTGCCCCTGCCTGTGTCTGCCCCTGCCTGTGTCTGCCCCTGCCTGTGTACCTTGTCTGCCAGCTACAGCCTCAGCAGTAGTGACCAGGAGACTCTCCGGGTAATATTGACCACGAGGTCTCCATTACCCCCCGTGTTATAATGAGTGACCTTGCCTATCTCCGTGGTATATTGTCCCTTAGCTATTGTGTAGTAATATTGTATTGTATTCTATTGTGTTTTGTCTTGTATAGGGCAAGTGGAAAGTAGTTTAGTGGGTGTATGTACTCGCCTATTCGTATTAAGTCTGTCTGTCTGCCTGCAAGAGGGCTTCAGCTCTTGGACCCCAGTTTTCCCAGCCGTCGGTTGTCTAATGCAGTACCTGCCGACCTATATTTGGCTATCATATTTAGTTTTGAAGTTATGAATGGAAGTGGTTGTAACGGGGGGTGGGGGAAATAGCTCTATCTTGTCCATTATTCCACCCCCCAGTTAGCTAACTATTCTAGAGAAACCCTCCAGAGTTCCTAAGGCAACCTCTCTCGTTCAACACCTTGTAACCTAGGTATTTGACTACCTAGGTGAAACCTGCTCGTCTAGTAGATGACATTGTCCTAGAAACACCTACACTACACCTGTGTAATGTCTCAAAGGTTTATATTGTATAAACATTAACGATATTGCAGAGTAAAGAGGTGTATCTATTTTCAGGAATGGGGGGGGGGGAGTCTGCCTCCACCACATCACTGGACAATTGCACTTTGCAACCCCTCACATTGGTGCATTTAAATGGGCAGTTTCCTTCATCCTGATGCGCCTGTTTACCTAGCAGTAAATAGGTACCTGGGAGTTAGACAGCTGCTACGGTCTGCTTCCTGGGTGTGTGTGTGTGTGTGTGTGTGTGTGTGTGTGTGTGTGTGTGTGTGTGTGTGTGTGTGTGTGGAGGAAAAAAAAAGTTAGTAACAGTTGATGGACTGACAGTTGAGAGGCGGGCCGAAAGAGCAGAGCTCAACCCCCGCAAGCACATCTAGGTGAATACACCTGCACCCACCCTGCATCACACACCCCTACACACTCTCAACCCCACACTCCCACTACACCCCCACACTCCCACTACACCCCCACACTCCCACTACACCCCCACACTCCCACTACACCCCCACACTCCCACTACACCCCCACACTCCCACTACACCCTCCCACACTCCCACTACACCCTCCCACACTCCCACTACACCCTCCCACACTCCCACTACACCCTCCCACACTCCCACTACACCCTCCCACACTCCCACTACACCCTCCCACACTCCCACTACACCCTCCCACACTCCCACTACACCCTCCCACACTCCCACTACACCCTCCCACACTCCCACTACACCCTCCCACACTCCCACTACACCCTCCCACACTCCCACTACACCCTCCCACACTCCCACTACACTCCCACTACACCCCCACACTCCCACTACACCCTCCCACACTCCCACTACACCCTCCCACACTCCCACTACACCCTCCCACACTCCCACTACACCCTCCCACACTCCCACTACACCCTCCCACTACACCCTCCCACACTCCCACTACACCCTCCCACACTCCCACTACACCCTCCCACACTCCCACTACACCCCCACCCACCCACACACTCCCACTACAGTACACCCCCCACGCCAAACAGGTGGTGTTTCATCAGGCAGGTGTTTTATAAATGTCTACGTGGCGTAGTGGCTGTCATGAGAGGGGGGAGAGCTGTGCATAGGTGGAGGGGGGTGCTTGTTGGGGTGGAGAGGGAGAGGGGGGGGGCTTGGTGGAGGTGGAGGGGGGTTGGTTGAGGTGGAGAGGTTCTTGGTATAAGTGTGTTGGGGGTGTGTTTCTGTGGTGGGGGGCAAGAGGTGTGAATGGGGGGGAGAATGGGTGGGTGGGGTGCTCGGTGTGGGCGGACTATTGAGCCAGGGGAGCTTGGTGCGGGTGGGGTGGTGGAGAAGCGGGTACTTTCGCGCGTGAGGGTAGAGGTAAAGTACCCGCATGGCGCTACCTCACGCTTCGGAAGTTCCTCCCCCCCCCCCTTGCCCCCCTCCTCTCTTCTGTGGAATAGTGAGAGGGAAAAAGAGAGGAAGAGGTATGGAAGGGGAAATAGAAAAGGAAGAAGACAGTAAGGAGAGGAGGCAGGCAGACCCGTAGGAAGAAAGAGAGATAGATATATATATAGAGAGAGATAGAGATATAGATATAGATATAATAGAGGGAGAGAGAGTATAGCAGGAGATTTGAACGTGAACGAGTGCAAGTTAGGTGAGGGGCGGGGGTGTTGCAGGTGTGTACATGTGTGTGTGTGTGTGTGTACAGGTGTGTGTGAGAGTAGGGGGGGGGGTGGTGGTGGAGGAGGGGGAAATACCTGTCTAGAATTTAATCATGTGGACTCCACTGTCTGTCAGTTCGTGTCCTCGCTTATTTCTGCCGTCAGTTTTCAGCTCTTGGGTCTCGCCTTTCCAATCGTCGGTCGTCTAAATGCAACGACTCCCGACCTAAATTTCTTATGTCATATCTACTTCTGAAACTATGGAGAATTTTTCTTCTAAAATATTTTTATATGTATCATGTCTGCTGCTCTTTTTCTAGCCTCGTTACGTTCAGCTGTTTGTCTTAAGTTACCTCATCCCCACATAATTATTGGACGACAAGCCTGATTCAAGGTACACTTGGGTGCCTTTTCAAGGTCTTATTTCTGACCTTATTAAATAGTATAAGGAATTCAATAGAATAGTATTGAATTCTAGCAGCCATTTCCAGACGCATTCTGTAGCCTGTCTGGGTCTACTGGATGTAGAGTGGGACCACAGGCCCACATACCCACCACAGGCCCACATACCCACCACAGGCTCACATACCCACCACAGGCTCACATACCCACCACAGGCCCACATACCCACCACAGGCCCACATATCCACCACAGGCCCACATACCCACCACAGGCCCACATACCCACCACAGCCCGGTTGGTCCGCCACTCCTTGGAGGAATAAATCTAGTTTCCTTTTCAAGATGTCCACGGTTGTTCCGGCAATATTTCTCGCCTCGGGAGATAGTAAAGAGATGTGTCTTGTTATTGACAGTTGGGCCGGCGCGTGGAGGAACTGGAGGAGTCGCTGAAGGCGCTGAAGGATGCCCACCAGGACGAGGTCGCCACCCTCCAGGACCAACACCGTCACCAGCTGCTGGCTCTCCGTCATCCAGGTCAGTACAGGTGGTGCAGACGAGGTGGTTGTTGTTGTTAAAGATTCGCTACCTGGAACAAATTTCCAAGTAGCACGGGCTATGGTGAGCCCGTAGTGCCGTTAAGACTATATGCAGGCGAGGAGTCACAGTAACGTGGCTGAAGTATGTTGACCAGACCACACACTAGAAGGTGACGGGACGACGTTTCGGTCCGTCCTGGACCATTCTCAAGTCGATTGATTCTCAGTCATTCTCAATCTACTTGAGAATGGTCCAGGACGGACTGAAACGTCGTCGTCCCTTCACCTTCTAGTGTGTGATCTGGTCAACATACTTCAGCCACGTTATTGTGACTCATCGCCTGCAATAACTCTCTTCGCCCCCAAAGTACTCGCATTGTTCTCCTTAGAATCGAGATTAGAGGTCTCATACACATGGAAAATGCTGGAAGGTCCAGTTCCGAACCTGCACAGTAAAATTAGAGACGAACAGACCATTAGAGTGAGAGGTAATGGCTGAAGGTCCAGGATTGGGTTCCATGAGCAAGTATAGAAACTATTAGTATAGAAAATGTACAAAAATATAGCTGGAATGAAGGTTAAAGTTTTCAAGTGGTAGACAAGACACGAGTTTGTTGTGCAGGAGTGGGAGTGGGCTGGCCCACGGTGTGGAAGTGGGCTGGCCCACGGTGTGGAAGTGGGCTGGCCCACGGTGTTGGAGTGGGGTGGCCCACGGTGTGGAAGTGGGCTGGCCCACGGTGTGGAAGTGGGCTGGCCCACGGTGTGGGAGTGGGCTGGCCCACGGTGGGGGAGTGGGCTGGCCCACGGTGTGGGAGTGGGCTGGCCCACGGTGTGGGAGTGGGCTGGCCCACGGTGTGGGAGTGGGCTGGCCCACGGTGTGGGAGTGGGCTGGCCCACGGTGGGGGAGTGGGCTGGCCCACGGTGTGGAAGTGGGCTGCAAACTTCCAACACGAATTGCCTCGCTAACCATGCAACCACCAGGAAATCCTGTTTCCCCCCCCCCCCAACCCCCTCCCCCTCCAAGACCATCCTAGTAGCGAGGCAGGATGGAATGTGTACAATATGGTCTGTAATATCTAGTATAGTATATAATCTTACTAAATTAGGCCTACCATGGCTTATTTATGTCTAGGACATTAGGCTGTTGCAGATTCTCGTTACGCCCTTTTTTTATTTATACGAATAGTTGAAAACATGGATCTGTAGCGGATGGTGGTACAGAAGTAGTTATTTGGTAGCTTCCACACGTAGTTGCTAGAGATACCAATCATGTTCCTCGGATTGGTTTGTGGGAGGGGGGAGAAGGTTGGAGTGCGGTAGGATAAGGCTTCACCGGGGGAATACAAGCCCCTTTAGTGTGGGAGGATGGCGTCACACTATAGTGTCGTCATCCTAGAGGTGTTAGGGGGGGGATTGAGCCGTCACAAGGGGAAGGGGTTTCTGATCCTCCAGGCCTCGAGGAAAAAAACGGTGCTGATTAGGATAAATACTGGACGATTATAACTAGTTGAAGACATCAACGAAGTTGGTGTATGGAGAGCAGTAATGTTGAGGCTATGAGCGCCACGGTGTGTATTTACAGGGTGAACTAATTTTAAGAGGAGCAGGTGTAAAGCAAGACAGCTGCAGCACTATAACCCTCCCTGCTCGTCTCGTCCACAGGTGCAGACCAAGCTGGCCAGGCGCACGTCCCTCCTGCCGGCCGCACTCCTCTGGCGAAGGTAAGCTGGGAACCCCACCGTCTTAACTTGTGCCTTTACTCACTCTCTTAAGTCTTACACTCTTCTGAAGGACACGGTCTGACACACTCGCAGTTTTCATCACGAGTTAATTTTCGTGATTCTCTCTCACACACACACACATACATACATACATACATACATACATACATACATACATACATACATACATACATACATACATACATACATACATATATATATATATATATATTACGGGAGGTCTTCTGGTGTTCAGATACTCCATTACCCAATTGTGCATCTTCCTGTCACTTCTCCCTGCTTGTAATCACTCTCTCATGGCGGGTAATCTGTCAAAGGCTTGTTGATAATTAATATAAAATGCAGTTTGTTCAACCCCCCTCCCCTCCCCTTCCCTTCTCTGTCCTATCTTAATTCTGTAGGCCAGGCATAGAATTCTATTAAGGTTGCGAGGCAAGATTTCCCAAGATGCTGTTTGGAGACATTAGCATGTTAGCATGACCTCTCGTCTCCGGTTGTGCTGCTGTAGCCGCTTCCTCGCGGTGATCTCCTTTGACGGGCATGATATGCAAGCTAAGGACCCCAGAGTATATATATGTTTGTCATACGGGCGTCTGATGGAGCCAGATTATCCTTAAAGTATCCTCGGATTTATCCTCAAAAGGGGGGAAAGGGATATGATATACATTATATTCTTTACGTTATATTCTGGTATGAACAAGCATATACGGTGACAGGGGGATATGGTTATACTCTAGTGAATATATTATCCACCAACTGGGTCGTCTCTGCGGACTCGAACCATTGACTGTTGGGTTCCTAGCCACACAATATTACCCCAGGAATATGTACATCATCTTATCTGAATATACATATATATACAACGGGATATTACCCTGCTGCGGGAGGGTAGATATCACCTAAAATGTCTTATCTACACTTAATAACATAGCAAGTTAGATATCGAAATATGACGTGTTTACATATCACGAAAATATCACGAAATAACACCAATCAGATCACCATATCTGATTGGTTCGTGGGGTGGGGGGTTTGATTGTGGGAGATGGGGAGGGTGATGGTGAGGATGATGGTGATGGTGAAGATGGTGGTAGTGGAGAGTACACCCTAGTGAGTGTATGTAGCCAGTGAGTTCCAGTTCTCAACGTGTTTGTGCCAGGGGAGCTTTTTTTCAACGTGTTTGTACCAGGAGAGCTTTTTTTCAACGTGTTTGTACCAGGAGAGCTTTTTTTCTACGTGTTTGTACCTGGGGAGCTTTTTTTCAACGTGTTTGTACCAGGAGAGCTTTTTTTCTACGTGTTTGTACCTGGGGAGCTTTTTTTCTACGTGTTTGTACCTGGGGAGCTTTTTTTCTACGTGTTTGTACCAGGGGAGCTTTTTTTCTACGTGTTTGTGCCAGGGGAGCTTTTTTTCTACGTGTTTGTACCAGGAGAGCTTTTTTTCAACGTGTTTGTACCAGGAGAGCTTTTTTTCAACGTGTTTGTACCAGGAGAGCTTTTTTTCAACGTGTTTGTACCAGGAGAGCTTTTTTTCAACGTGTTTGTACCAGGAGAGCTTTTTTTCTACGTGTTTGTACCTGGGGAGCTTTTTTTCAACGTGTTTGTACCAGGAGAGCTTTTTTTCTACGTGTTTGTACCTGGGGAGCTTTTTTCAACGTGTTTGTACCAGGGGAGCTTTTTTCAACGTGTTTGTACCAGGGGAGCTTTTTTCCTACGTGTTTGTACCAGGGGAACTTTTTTTCTACGTGTTTGTACCTGGGGAGCTTTTTTTCTACGTGTTTGTACCTGGGGAGCTTTTTTTCTACGTGTTTGTACCAGGGGAGCTTTTTTTCTACGTGTTTGTACCAGGGGAGCTTTTTTTCTACGTGTTTGTACCAGGGGAGCTTTTTTCAACGTGTTTGTACCAGGGGAGCTTTTTTTCTACGTGTTTGTACCTGGGGAGCTTTTTTTCTACGTGTTTGTACCTGGGGAGCTTTTTTTCTACGTGTTTGTACCTGGAGAGCTTTTTTTCTACGTGTTTGTACCTGGGGAGCTTTTTTTCTACGTCTTTGTACCAGGGGAGCTTTTTTTTCTACGTGTTTGTACCAGGGGAGCTTTTTTTCTACGTGTTTGTACCAGGGGAACTTTTTTCTACGTGTTTGTACCAGGGGAACTTTTTTTCTACGTGTTTGTACCTGGGGAGCTTTTTTTTCTACGTGTTTGTACCAGGGGAACTTTTTTTCTACGTGTTTGTACCTGGGGAGCTTTTTTTTCTACGTGTTTGTACCTGGGGAACTTTTTTTCTACGTGTTTGTACCTGGGGAACTTTTTTTTCTACGTGTTTGTACCAGGGGAACTTTTTTCCCAACGAGTTGAGTGGAGTTGTTGGTTATTGGCGGGACTGAAGAGCTGCAAGTGGTGATGCACACTTGTGCCAACCTTTAATTTACCTGCGGCTAGTTGAGTTACTCGAGCGTTAATTGGTGTGGGTTGTGAAGCAGAGCCTTTGCCAGAACGCGGGCGATGAGTCACAATAACGGGGCTGATGTATGTTGACCAGACTATACACTAGAAGGTGAAGGGACGACGATGTTTCGGTCCGTCCTGGACCATTCTCAAGTCGACTTGAGAATGGTCCAGGACGGACCGAAACGTCGTCGTCCCTTCACCTTCTAGTGTGTGATCTGGTCAACTTTGCAAGAACCTTTGTAACTTCAAAAGGTCTATTGGGCCCCCATATACATAACTATTTATATCGAGCCTAATGGATTGATATTTATATGTCTGACCTGCGCTTGAAACACTCCACGTCTTGTTATGTTGCCTGGTAATTTATTCAATAAACTGGCCACCTTATTTTGAAATTATTTACACGGGTGTTTCCTGAATCTTATCTATTTATACCCATTGTTTTGTGTTCTATGTTGTGTTGCTGTATTTACAACCATGTATACAGAGGAGGACCCTAGTCTAAGGATCGGAGACGGTCTGTGTGGTCACCTAGTTGTGCTTGCGGGGTTGAGCTCTGGCTGGAGTATCTTTAGGAAAGACCTGGGTAAATACTGGTTCGGTAACATTATAATTCAGCTGGCCATAGCCGGGGACAGGAAGCCACCCAGGTCAGGAAGGGAGAATTGAATACGAGCCCCCCCCCCCCGACTTTTGACTAACATGCAACCCTCAACAGTTGGCTTGCTCCTCGTGTCCCAGGAGGCCTGGTCAAGAGACCGGGCCGCGGGGACGTTGATCCGCGGAAGCAGCACCAAGGGAACAAAGCCCATCTTCACGTTGTGTCAAGCCTGTGATTGGAACTGTGGATTATCATGCCCACAAGTGTGTGATTGGAAGTGTGTGGATTATCATGCCCAGAAGCGTGTGATTGGAAATGTGTGGATTATCATGCCCACAAGCGTGTGATTGGAAGTGTGTGGATTATCATGTACACACGCGCGTGCGAAACTAGACCAATCGCCTGATCATAGTGGATGGTGATTAGGCTGAACATGTGTGTGTGTGTGTGTTTGCAGGTTGAGTGGGTTAAGTTTGAGTGAAGCGGTCCACTGCTGCTTCACTAGCAAGTGTATGCGCAGGTTCATGATTGGCATGCGTCATACTGGGGTTATGCGCCAAGGGCATGGCTCTCTGTGTGTGTCACTCTGTGTCTGACTGTCTCTGTCTCTCTGTGTCTCTGTCTCTCTGTCTCTCTGTCTCTGTCTCTCTCTGTCTCTCTGTCTCTGTCTGACTGTCTGTCTCTGTCTATCTCTTTCTCTGTCTCTCTGGTGGGACGTGGCACCCACATAATGTTGATGGTCGCGTGTGTGCGCGCGCGCGTGCACGAGATGCGGGTAGAGGCAAAGCAGCAGTGGAGAGAGGGAGAGAATTACAAAATAAGGAGAGAGGGAGAGAATTACAAAATAAGGAGAGAGGGAGATATTAGGGGGAGAATTAGATGAAGATGAGATTGAAAAGGGGGGGGGGGCAGCCGAGAGATGAATAAAGACGATGTTTAAGAGGGGGGGAAACAATTAGTGAAGGGGGGGGGGTGTCAGGGGGAAAGGTGAGATATATTTTGTAGAGCTTGGTCATGTCCCTCGTACCAGTCTCCAGCGTAAGAACAGCTTGTGGGTTCCCATGGCGTGTGTGTGGGGGGTGGGGGGAGGGGGGTCCGAGTTTGCTGTGGGTAGAGGTGGTGGTAGGGGGGGTGGGGGAGACACAGGTGTGGTACACAGCTGCAGCAGGTGTGTCTTCCCTCCCTCCCTCCTACCCCCTTCCCACCAGCTCCCTCTTAATTTCCCCACCCCCTCCACCCACACCCTTTGCTCTGAGCTTCTATCCCCCCATCCCTCCTGCCCTCCCCCCTCCTTCTCTCCCCCCCTCCTTCTCTCCCCCCCTCCTTCTCTCCCCCCCTCCTTCTCTCCCCCCCTCCTTCTCTCCCCCCTCCTTCTCTCCCCCCCTACTTCTCTCCCCCCCCTCCTTCTCTCCCCCCCTCCTCTCCCCCCCTCCTTCTCTCCCCCCCTCCTTCTCTCCCCCCCTCCTTCTCTCCCCCCTCCTTCTCTCCCCCCCTCCTTCTCTCCCCCCCTCCTTCTCTCCCCCCCTCCTTCTCTCCCCCCCTCCTTCTCTCCCCCCCTCCTTCTCTCCCCCCCTCCTTCTCTCCCCCCTCCTTCTCTCCCCCCCTCCTTCTCTCCCCCCCTCCTTCTCTCCCCCCCTCCTTCTCTCCCCCCCTCCTTCTCTCCCCCCCTCCTTCTCTCCCCCCCTCCTTCTCTCCCCCCCTCCTTCTCTCCCCCCCTCCTTCTCTCCCCCCCTCCTTCTCTCCCCCCCTCCTTCTCTCCCCCCCTCCTTCTCTCCCCCCCTCCTTCTCTCCCCCCCTCCTTCTCTCCCCCCCTCCTTCTCTCCCCCTCTCCTTCTCTCCCCCTCTCCTTCTCTCCCCCCCTCCTTCTCTCCCCCCCTCCTTCTCTCCCCCCCTCCTTCTCTCCCCCCCTCCTTCTCTCCCCCCCTCCTTCTCTCCCCCCCTCCTTCTCTCCCCCCCTCCTCTCCCCCCCCTCCTTCTCTCCCCCCCTCCTTCTCTCCCCCCCTCCTTCTCTCCCCCCCTCCTTCTCTCACCCCCTCCTTCTCTCACCCCCTCCTTCTCTCCCCCCCTCCTTCTCTCACCCCCTCCTTCTCTCCCCCCCCTCCTTCTCTCACCCCCTCCTTCTCTCACCCCCTCCTTCTCTCACCCCCCCCCTCCCAATCTCTTTCCTCTCGTGGCAGTTTTAACAGCAGACTAAACCGTCAAAATTGCGGGGTTTTAGTCGAAGCCTCGTAATAGTGACGTTGTCTGCGCTCATGTTCCTGTGGTTCTTGTTAGGCAAAACAATTACATTTGTTTGCAGGAGACGAGTGCCAACATCCTCCGCCCCTTCACCAACGGGGCCGTTGATAACCGAACCATCATCATATGATGACCGAACCATCATCATATGATGACTCTCATATGATGGAAGCCTGGTCGAGGACCGGGCCGCGGGGACACTAAAGCCCCGAAATCATCTCAAATTACCTAGATCCCGAACCATCCGTCAGAAGATGGAGAAACGACGTTGTTTGGGTCCGTCCAGAAATGTCATTTTTGAGGGAAGGAATTACCAGGGGGTAAAGCACCATGCCATTACGACTATGTAGCATTTTTGACTGATTGACAGACGCTGAGAAGTGGCTACCATCCGCCTCTGTCCTTCAATCAGTAGCTGTTGTTGTTGTTGTTAAAGATTCAGTTACTGGGAACAAAAAGTTCCAAGTAGCACGGGCTATGGTGAGCCCGTAGTGGTACTTACCTGGCACAGGAGGCTGTGAATCAGGTAGCAAAGTGTGTGGCTCTCTTGTTATTTCGTTCACAGGAGACTACAGGAGCAGAAGCCCTTTGAATCCTGTTACCAGGCTGAGAGCTTGGGCCGCCCCCCAATGCCTCCGACACCCCCTTTCCCCCCATTTTGCAAGGGGACCGAGCACAGGACTGTGCTGGTATCGAGAGGACCCCCTCTCTGGGGTGCTGTGTTCCCCCGAATGGTGGTGGGTGATAGTGGTGGTTGTGGTGGTGATGGTAGTGATGGGGGTAGGAGAGTATTGCCTTTGTTATGCCAGTATAGTGTTGTTCCTAACGTTGCTGTATGTGTTGACACCCCTCCTGCTTCCGCCGCATCCCTCTTTATCTATGCACAACTTTTCTCCCCCCCCCCCACCCCCTACATATTTTTTTACCAACCACTTGGGCTGGGACGGTAGAGCGACGGTCTCTGCTGTAGACAGGTCGGCGTTCAATCCCCATCCGTCCACAAGTGATTAGGGGACTATTTTTCTATCCTCATATCCTTACTTTAATCCTCCTATCCCTTCCATGTGCTATATAGTCATATTGTCTTGATGAGTTCTGATGATAACCTTACCTTAGCCTTTGCTTAAAGTAGGTACAATTAGACATAACATAATGCAATTGAAACAAGTTTATTGAGGTATAAATCTACACTATAAATGGATAAGGCTTTGTTATTCCTCGCCCCGTTGAGTACAATGTACTCATGTATAAACACACACACACACAGCCCACATATTACTCATTATTCTGGCTAAACTAAACATTATACAGTGTACGTTTATTTCTGTACACAGACAGGTGGGTTTCTGGCCTTTGTACGTTTCTCGTTAAATAAAAGAATTGGATCATTTTTTGTTTTTTTTACACGGAGTGGCAAATCTGGAGAGTGAACTGGTTTAATAGTTCGCAAGGTTCATTTTTGCGAATTATTTACAGTTTATATTTTCATTATATTTCATTATACTTTCATTATACTTTCATTATACTTTCATTATACTTTCATTATACTTTCATTATACTTTCATTATACTTTCATTATACTTTCATTATATTTTCATTATTTTTACATTTTTCATTATATTTTTTGACGATCGTCACCTGTTTTCCGCCTGCTACCCTTGTTGTTGTCAGTTGCGTTATAATTGAACTTGTGGCGTTCGAATAATTTGTCGACTCTGGTCTGGCGGATGGAGGTGGTTTCTACACCTTCTTTCAGGTGCATTCCCCTTGCTGGCTTGACCCGTACCGGCTGCGAGTATTTCCTTGTATCTCTTGGATGGGGGCGAGTGGATGGGTGGGTTTGTGGAGGTGGGGGGGGGGGGGGGGAGAGAAGGGGGGGGGGTTGATATTGCCGATATAAAGCACGATACATCAAATAAGATAAGGAAAGATAAGGGTTGTTCCCCTTCTTATCTCTTCCCCCCCCCCCCTCCCTGTCATTCCAATAACGCTGATAACACCACCCCCTCTCTCTCTCTCTCTCTCTCTCTCTCTCTCTCTCTCTCTCTCTCTCTCTCTCTCTCTCTCTCTCTCTCTCTTATCTTTCTCTCTTCTCTTTCTCTCTTCTCTTCTTCCCTCTCTCTCCCTCTTCCCTCTCTCTCTCCCTCTTCCCTCTCTCTCTCCCTCTTCCCTCTCTCTCCCCCTCTCTCCCTCTCCCCCTCTCTCCCTCTCTCTCTCCCTCTCCCTCTCCCTCTCTCTCTCTCTCCCCTCTCTCTCTCTCCCCTCTCCCCTCTCCCTCTCTCTCTCTCTCTCTCTCTCTCTCTCTCTCTCTCTCCTCTCTCTCTCTCCTCTCTCTCTCTCTCTCTCTCTCTCCCTCCCTCTCTCCCTCTCTCTGTGTCCCATCAACCCACTTAACCTAACGAAGCCGATGCTCAAGAATCGTTAGTATTGCAGAGTTTTTTTTTTACTAATACGTCGCATTCGTAACGGAATGGTAGATTCCGTAGCGGAACAACTTGGTGCTGGGTAGGAAGGCGGGTTGCATGGGGTGTCATACAGTAATATTGCGTCCAGGAGACTGTTACGTAGACCACTGCGCTACTTGGTGCCAGTTTGGTGTTGTCTAAGAGCTTCGCTTGTTGACCAGACCACACACTAGAAGGTGAAGGGACAACGACGTTTCGGTCCGTCCTGGACCATTCTCAAGTCGAACGCATCGACTTGAGTCGACTTAAGAATGGTCCAGGACGGACCGAAACGTCGTCGTCCCTTCACCTTCTAGTGTGTGGTCTGGTCATCATACTTCAGCCACGTTATTGTGACTCATCGCCTGCATTACTTTAATCCCTCGTTTCCTCAATTCCGTTCCTTTGCCGCCGTATTCACTGTGTCCAACATCCAGTTATTCCTCACTTGAACAGATCCACAAGGGCCGTGATGAGGGTTCGAACCTACGTCCAGGATGATCGCGCCTTAGTCGATTGCGCCACGATATGGTCAAAAGAATTGTCGGAATCATCCCGGACGTAAGTTCGAATCCTCATCACGGCCCTTGTGGATTTGTTCATCTGATGTATCAGGCTATTGTGATTTCTGTGTATATTCCTCTCTTGTTGCGCCTCGTTTATTCTCTTGTTTACTTGTATTTCTTGTGCTACAACAATTATAATGGTCGGGCATCAGCTCTTAAGCCCCGCCTTTGGACCATCAGTAGTTTGATACAATGATAAATTCACTTCAAATTCAATTGATAAATTCAATGATAAAATACAATTCACTTGTTTTATTTACTTATATTTTAAAACTGTCAGCACTCGCTTATCTCTGTCTTGACTCCCAGGTACCTATTTACTGCTAGGTAACAGGGGCCATCAGGGTGAAAGAAACTGCCCATCTGTTTCCGTCGGCTGGGCTCGAACCCGGGCCCTGGGATTACGAGTGCCAAGCGCTGTCCATTGAGCCACGGCCTCCCCCGCGTGTGTGTAGGTGTAGAGGTTGACCTCTGGTGACCTCTTGACCCCTTTAACCCCGAATACACCTGACCCCTCCCTGCTTCAAGTTCCGGGAGGGGTGGGGGGGGGGTGACCGGAAGTGAGGTGTTTCCTGGTGAGGTATAGGGATAGAGGGGAGGGGGAGGGGGCGTGGCACTAATAGTGTGGAGGTGGCACACGTTGGTGGTGATGAGGGAGTCTACTCGTATCGCCCCCTTCACCCTCATCTCCTCCTCACCCTCATTTTCTCTCCCTTAGTTCATCTATGCCATATTTCCCCTCATACAGTTGACCTAATATTAACAACCTTGTTGTTAACGATCCAACCACCATCACCACCACCCACTACTACCCCCCATACCACCACCCACTACTACCCCCCATACCACCACCCACTACTACCCCCCATACCACCACCCATTCTAGCACTGCCGGCACCTGCTTAAAATTACACCACCATCGTTATACGTTTGAAAAATGACGTATTACACTTCCTTTATGCAAATGTCTACTCCTGTTTTTTTTGTGTGTGCGTGTGTGCATTGTGTTGTGGGGAGAGCGGGTGGTAGAATTGGAATAAGTTTATTGAGGTAAAAATACACACAAAGGGATGAGGCAGCTCAACCTATTCTCACCCCGTCCAGTACATCCCGTTATATATATATATATATATATATATATATATATATATATATATATATATATATATATATATATATATATATATATATATATATATATATATATATATATAATGCGGAAAATCCAGAGAGAAATGGGAAAGGGAGATACAACACCCGTAATATTCTTCCTGGAGGCGAGAGAGATATTTTACTTGCTCTCAAGAGTGGAGCCTGGCGTCAGGTCCGGCCAGGGAGAGAACTACTACTTCCAGAACACCATCCTGGTACAAAGCTTCGAGGTTGTCAATAGGGAACCCGCATAGGTTCCTGCAGGAAGCGCCTCTTCCTTCCCACTCTTCCTTCTCATTCTGATATACCCCCTTCCCCTTCATTTACTTCATGGGTTTCCTACCTCCCCTTTTCCCTGTCTCTTCCTAGTATTCTCTCACCCGTCCATTTCTCTGTGTCGTGAAAAAAGTGGGGGGGAAGAGAGAGCTACAGCGGAAGGTGGAAAATGATGGCACTAAAGTGTATGTACCGGGAGAGGTCATTGTGTAGGCCGAGAGGCATTATGTCATACTTCATCCCGGTTCATAATGCAGGCTGGAGCCTAGCGGTTGTAACTAGCCTAGCCCACTTCAACCGCATTGTACCAGCGGTACAGATTCACCTGTTCTTCTATTCCCCCTTTTCCTCAGTTACCTTTGTCACGGTGGTGTTGCCTGATGATATCTCTTAGTGGGTAGCAGTCTTGTGGGGTATGAAGTATTCAATATGGATCTCCTTCAGCGGCCAGCACAATTGCTCGTTCATTTCCACAGATTCAAATATGGCACAGCACCGCTCCTGTGCCAGGTAAGTCCACCAGGGTTCACCATAGCCCGTGCTACTTGGAACTTGTTCCGAGTAGCTGAATCACAACTACCATTTCAACCATGCCACTACCATCGTTGTCATACTGGCTTAGTATCCTGATAATTACCTTACATTAACTTCCAATATTTGGAGTCAAATAATTTCTACAATACAAAATACAGTAGTAATTGGCCAGCAGTGGTCATTATAACAGTATATTACAATGACAACTCCCATTATGATAATGGATGCAAAACACAATGCAAACAATAGTAATTGTTAGTGTGTTGCAAAGGCTTTAATAATACATTATACAGATTAAGAGACAATTTAGCCATCAGTCATACATTGCGAGATCAAGCTCATTTGAAAGTTTGATAACAGAACACACATTGAATAGCCTGTATTATATTGCTAAAGTAGAACAAATCACAAGGGCCGTGATGAGGGTTCGAACCTACGTCAGAGATAATCCCAGACGCGCCTTAGTCGATTGCGCCACGACATGGAAAAAAAATTGCAACCGGGAGTGCGACTGCCCTCACACGGATCCTGCAGCCTCTCCGAGACACAAACCAGGGTTTTACACAATATTCCCCCCATGCACCCGGGCTCTCTCAACAAGCTGTTCTACCTCTTCGCCCTTACTTCAGTACACACAGAAATTACAATAGCCTGGTGTATCAAATGAACACAAATTTGTTCATTTGATGTATCACGCTTTTGTGATTCATGTGTGCGCTTAAAGTAGTGATTCCAACGTACAAGGTATCTTGAGGTTATCTTGAGATGATTTCGGGGCTTTAGTGTCCCCGCGGCCCGGTCTTCGACCAGGCCTCCACCCCCAGGAAGCATCCCGTGACAGCTGACTAACACCCAGGTACCTATTTTACTGCTAGGTAACAGGGGCATAGGGTGAAAGTAACTCTGCCCATTGTTTCTCGCCGACGCCTGGGATCGAACCCAGGACCACAGGATCACAAGTCCAGCGTGCTGTCCGCTCGGCCGACCGGCTATACCTCCTATTAGTAGTTTCCAGACCCGTCTTGGACAAAATGTAATTCCCAATCGCGCCTTATCACTGATCCGGCTTTTTACTTCCTGCCCTCCCTCCCTCCCTCTTTTCCATCCCCCCATTATCCGCTCTCGTATCTCCATCCCGTCTTTCTCCCTGACTCGCCCTCCCCCTCCCTCCTTACCCTCCAGTCTCCCTTGTCTCCTCCCCCTCCCTTTCTCTACCCGTATCTCCCTCTTCTGGCTCCCTGCGCCCCCCTCTCATAGCTTCACCTCTCCCTTCTCCACTTTCCTTCATTTCTTAATTCTCCCTTCTTCTTCTCTCCTCCCTCCCTCCTTGCCCCTCCAACCCCCCCCTTGCCTACATGGCATTAAGGCTTTTTATTCAAAACTCCTTTACTTTGGAGTTCAAACGACACTTTAAGAACATCATTTTGGGGGCAGTGAGGTGACTCGAACCAGCGTTCTGGCGATTCGCAGATGCCTTAAACCACTCTGCCACGATAGGACAACAAGCCTATCATGCCAGACCTCTACTGAATTCATTGGGAGGTTCTGGAGGACCGAATCGGTGCCCAACCAGGATTTTTACGATAGGCCTACGCTTTGGCCTGTGGGTAATGGTGTTATAACACCCTTATGACCCTCCGCGACCTCTTATTCACTTCACAAAGAAATCCCATTGATATATCAAACCACTGTGGTGTCTTTCGGACATGTCTTTTGTTCTAATTCCTACTATTTCTCGGTTTCTAATTTTTTGGTTTCAAATTTTTTGGGTTTCAAATTTTTTGGGTTTCAAATTTTTTGAGTTTCAAATTTTTTGGGTTTTCAAATTTTTTGGGTTTTCAATTTTTGGGTTTTCAATTTTTTGGGTTTTCAATTTTTGGGTTTTCAATTTTTTGGGTTTTCAATTTTTTGGGTTTTCAATTTTTTGGGTTTTCAATTTTTTGGGTTTTCAATTTTTTGGGTTTTCAATTTTTTGGGTTTTCAATGTTTTGGGTTTTCAATGTTTTGGGTTTTCAATGTTTTGGGTTTTCAATGTTTTGGGGTTTCAAATTCAAATGGGTTGATCCATTTTGTAAACTAGTGTCTTGTGAGGCGGAAGTGTCAAAGACCTTTCTGGCACTCCAGAAGATGATAAACTGCTCACCCGTGACTAGAATTCTCCCTTGGCCTGTGGGTACATGTTTCTCTGTAAGTGGTCCATAGTCCTTGGCCCACCATTAAGGGACCCGGGTTCAATTCCCGGGCAGGACAGAAACTGGGGGCAGGGGGTGCAACATTAGCTTTCACTTGATGCCTCTGTTCACCTAGGGGTAAATAGGTACTAGTTAGGCAACAATTGAGTTGCTTCCTGGGGTAGGTCAGTAGTTGGTGGTGGGGACGTCGATAAGCTTAAGTATAGACATCCTGTCCTCGACAACGGTAATTAAGAGGGAATTAAGATATTAGTGTTTATATGTGTGAGATCGTTTAGTAGCTGGTGGTAGTGGTCTTGGCTACGTGAGCCGATGTTGAGCTGTGTAGTAACAGTTTAGTATGGAATGTTTCATAGAATGTTTTTGAATTACTTTTTATTCTTTTCGGGTCACTATAGAGTTCATTCCCATATTGTCTCAAGATATCAACATCTTCTGATACTCATCTTCCTGTTTTTTTTGTCCTAGGCTTATTTTAATCTTTTTGTTGTCTTCGTGATATTGCGTGTTGAATCATTGGTTACTTAAATTCGTCATTTACTTCCTTCCAAAAGAGACGAGCATTTCTTTGCAAGTTGTATATTGATGGATGACGCATTTGTGTGTGTGTGTGTGTGATAAACAAATATGTGATATGGGGGGGTTGTGGATATGTGGGTGGACGAAGGGTAGGGCGGGCGGAAGGGATAGTGACTCAGGCAGTTCCAAGTTGGGGAGGGAGAGTCGACTTGGTAGCTGAAAGGGGGGGGGGGGGGCAGGGGGCTCAAGATAGTAAAGGTGGAGGAGTAGTTTGGAGGTACCATGGATCATTTGAAATCTGGGTGGGGGAGAGGAAGGTGGAGGGGAACAGTCATATCACTGATAACTGGAAGATAAGAAAATAACGGACACGAGGCGGGGATTTACCGCCAGAAACGGCAGTTTTAGTCTTGTGGGGCAGTAACTATGGTTGTGGGGAGAGACGGTGATGAAGCGAGGTGCATGGCCTCGCTAGGGTGTGGGGTTTCAGGTCTTGTGGGTCAGTGCCACCTGTATCCAGCGGCGCCCTCCTCCCTTCCCGTCCCTCTTCCGCTCCTTCCCGTACCGTCATCCATCCCACCCTCCCGCTCATGCTGTACTTTGTCAGTACAGTAGAATATTATCAGCTTACTGTCCTGCCTTTCACACTGCCCTCTCTGCGCCTTGCCCCGCCCCGCCTCCCCTCTTCCACGCTTCCCTTGTACTCTACTCCCCTTTTCTTAACCTGCTTGCCCCTCTCGCCCGTCTTACCTTACTTGCCCCTCTCTTCCTACTGCGGTTGCCTTCCCCTGTGGGTTGCAGCCCCCCTCCCCTCTCCCCCACCCTGGCGCCCCACCCTTCCTGTTCCTGGCCATTCTTAACACGTGACGTGGGCCAAGCCTGCAGCAGTCAGCGGCGCGCCACGGCCCCGCTCGTACCGCCGCCACTCCTCGCTGTGTTAGTGCGCTCTGCTGCGCGAGGTGCTAGTGCACGCCTCGCTGGCCCTCTCGCTGGACGTGGGGTGCTCCTGCTAAACCCTCTACAACACTACCACTCTCTGGCTCCTGGACGATACTTCACCCAGTGTTACTGCCGCACAGCTCTCCTCATCCTCTCTCACTGATATAAGTATGTTGGATATAGTATTTCTACCAGTAAGGAAAACCCGGCTTGTGATAGCAGTATGTAACTCGTCCGCCCCTCATGGCTTTCATCTTCATCATATTATATGAACGGAGTATACACTTCTCCTTCCCAAAGGGCAGAAGGAAGAAGTTGTGGTTTGGAAAGAAATAACCTAATGTAATTAAGGTTATTTTTCAAAGTGATGCACTATAAAGCAACTGTGGTGGAATAATAGTTAAAAGATGTTCGACGAACTAGTTAAGTTTAACGAACAAACAGTCTATTCATTATTTAGGTTAGTTAAGCTTGCTGTAATGAACAGTTAGTCTACACTGCCTAATAAACTACTCGCCCCTCGGAGCAAAATTTCAAAATGGGTTCAGGAACTGGACCTCAGTGTTTTACATTCATGAACTAATTCGTTTTAATTTTCCTCATATTTGTGATAAAGTTGCGAGGATAGTGGCGATGTAATTAGATAAAGGTTGAGGTACGGGGCATGGTTCACTTGGTGACAAGCGTGTCACTTTCAGCCTACATTAGGAAAACTTTATATGCTTGGCTAGCATTTTGTGTGTTTTTAACACCTTTAACTTGTGAACTTAAATTAGTTTTCCGAGATTTGAGTGTAAACTTTACAAATATTAAAACATGCCAAGTTTTCCTACTGTATAATGTGTCTGAAACCGACCCGACATTCGGAGCTTCGTAGTGACTCAAGGCGCGAAATGGGAGACGATGTCCTCTAAGAATAGGACAGACAGCTAGGAGTTGATACCACACTGAACCTGTTTCCTGAAGCCCGCACAAAGAGGATAGATAGCCTCAGCGGCGTTTCCGAGGCTGGCTAACATCAGATTGTGTAAGGAGTCATTTAGAACCTTGTATACCAAAGACCAATCCTGGAATATGCGGCTCCAGAACGGAGTACCAAAATGAGCCACAGGAACGTTAGGAAGAACCTTCTCAGTGTCAGAGTAGTTGAGATGGAATGCATTAGGCAGTGATGTGGTGGAGGCAGACTCCATACAGTTTCAAATGTAGATTTGATTGGGCCCAATAGGCTTCAGAATCTGTACACCAGTTGATTGACAGTCGAGAGGTGGGACCAAAGAGCTAAAGCTCAACTCCTGCAAGCACAACTAGGCGAGTGTACACACTAGAATGACCTAAAGGAGCAGATTGTAGAGGTTCTCCATTCATAACTTTAAAAGCAGGCATGATACAGAAATAGGCCAGGAGCCATTATTGCATTAGTCAACCAACGGGTAGAAAGGCGGGAACAAAGGGCTAGAGCTCTATCCTGCAGGCGCAAATAGGTGAGTGTACACACCTAAATAGCTCGATTCTGCAGACACATAGTAAATGCACACACACACGGTATATATATACTTTTAAGCGGATGTTAGGCTATATATAGTGTCAAGCGAACGCTTGAGGTGGGTGCTATGTATAGTTTTAAGCGAACACTTGAAGTGGGTGCTATGCATAGTTTCAAGAGGATGCTTGAGGTGGGAGCTATATATAGCTAGTTTCAAGCTGAGGTGGGAGCTATATATAGCTAGTTTCAAGCTGAGGTGGGGACTATATATAGTTTCAAGCGACCGCTTGAGGTGGGTAGTATATATATATTATATATATATTGTTTCAAGCAAACGCTTGAGGTACTTCCTCTCACCCCCTTATTCTTCTGTCTCCACTTCCATGCTCGCCCTTCGGGGCGTCTTATCCAGCATATATTCGTATTCGGATGCTTGAGGTGGGTGCTACATTTAGCTTTTATGATAAGACTAATTCAGTAGGTCTACTGATGTATGCGATAAGGCGGCGATGTGGTGCGCAGGCGGCGGACACACAAGAGGGTCCCAGGCAGGACGAGACGTCTGGACACGTTTTAGAGTGTAATATTAGCACATTGACAGGATTGTGCCTAGTTTTTAGAGGAAGATGATGTACATACAACGTGGGCGATTTGTTACAAACCAGTTGGTACTGATGACAGTGATTTTGAAGTGAAGTAGTGGCCTCTAAGCCCATGGAGCGGTGACGGCAGCTTCCAGGCTCACGGCTCACGGTAGGGGCGGCGTTGGCTTCCAGGCACTTTATTACGGAGCTTGTTATTGCCTTAGAAATCATCGCAGCTATTTCATGGTTTTCAGAATTTTCTAACAATTTGCGAACAGATGAACAAATCCTGTTATCATGAAAGATGTCAAATATATTGGATGAGGTAGTAAACATGCACAGGTAGATGTGCATGTTTACTGGGCTTGCCAGTGTTCAGTAACAATTGTGCGAGATCTACCCTTTAGGCTCATGGACGCGAATCATGTGAAGGCTGCAAATGTTGAAAGTCTACAAATATCATCCGAGAGAGAGATCTGTGTGCAGTTTACTGTTATTAGTGCTTTTCAAATCAAGGGTTTAAAGAAACATTGATCTTGTTCTGAAAAAATAACCACAGGATACATTCCAATAAATGATATTGTGCAAAGTAAAGCATTGAGGCTATTGTCGAATGGGGTTCAGTCCCTGAGACCATTATGTGCCTCTGTAACCCTTTCCCCTACCACCCACAAGATGGGTATTGGGTCCATAATAAATAAATTTAACTAGCTATTGTCTGATAATCACTTGCTGAGTAGTTGCAGCACTACCAGTAAACTCTGGATAAAACGTCTGGCTCTGCCATGGGCTAAAGCTTGTGTGAGCTCACACATATATAAAGGTATATGTATATGATTAAGGCAGTGTCTGGGATCCTCTCGGACATACTGTAGGTTCGAACCCTCGTCACGGCCCTTGTGGATTTGTTCATATATAAAGGTATTTACTGTATATGCATATAACATAATGTGTGTGCTTTTTTCACATAAACCATATCTCTTGTTTTTTCATCCATTCCTATACATTAAAACACACAATATTTATGTAAATGTAGTATTATGTAATGTAAAATAGGGAATAGGTACTTCCTATCTTACATTACTAATTTTTATCTAGTACTAGACTTTCCTGAGATACTAGACTGTTTCCAGGTATTAGAAGTCGAAGTGGTCCTGGCGGCCATATTGGAAAATCTTCCAATACCCGAATTGCACATCCAAGCTAGAAATCATCAGTTTCAACAGAAAAGCTAGTACTATATGCACCAGGGAAACGTTGTGAAGAACGGCTGTATCAATGAACGGATCATTCTGTGCAATGATCACCTCTGTGGCCCTTGCACACTCTTCTAACAACACAAATAGTTACTTCTTTTGTAATAGTGTACACTTTGTCTGCCTAATCCTTCCTTCTTACTGTACCTACACCCAAGTGTGACATAGTGTGCTACTCAAGCTGTATTGTAAAGATGGCATTGAGCTTTTAACTTTGTATCGTTTATAAGCCAAGCTGACTACTGAACAAATCATTTAAAAATATAAACCATTGAAAACTATGGCATTCTGTTCAACCTTGTACAACTTTTTCATTAGTTGTAACAGAGTAATGAAATACTGTGTTGTACATTAGTAGTCTCGGGTGGACTGATAGCTATGCATTTCAACTGTACAACATTGCCTTATTATCCTTTAGAGGTTATGAAATCTATCCATACCTGAAACCTCTCGCAGTTTCAGCCTTCGGCACATCATTATTTGTGAAGGTCTTTAAATTCCATGAATACTGTATATATATATATATACTGTACATTTTCCATCAATATTTCATGCTGATTCCTATCTATAGCAAAGTTGCTATACCATTCTGTAGGACACTGTTGTTGAACGTAGACGCATTATGCTGTACACGTGTAGATATTTTCCCACACACGTTATCCTTATATGAAGTTATTTCTTATGGTGTGTGTAATGATACACATTTTGACATTGTTATGCAGACAATGTCTCAATAATTTGGCTGAAGATATGATGACCAAACCACACATGAGAAGATGAGGAGACGGCGACGTTTCGGTGCATCCTGGACCATTATAATCAAATGTAGTACAGTATTAAGTATTATTAGTATTAAGAATGTAAAATGGCCCATTATTGACTTGTTTCGGTCTGTCCTGGACCATTATCGTCGTCTCCTCATCTTCTGGTGTGTGGTTTGGTCGATATTGTTACGTGAAAAGCATACAAAAGTAATTAAATTTAATCTTGGTTTACAGAGTGACGATGGGCTGTCAGAGGGAGCAAGTGCTGCCACTATCACTGAAAACAGCCACAATGGCCATGAAACAGGTTACAGAACAGAGGTAAGACTGCACTGTCTTTATATATATAAAAAAAAAAATCTTCCCCCCCATGTATAGCCCTAACTTCCGTATACAGTATATTTTTTGCAGCTTTAGTTGCAATGTAAAGCTTAACGATGAATGTCTCTTTCCTGGCAAGACTATTGGGTAGAAGTTATTTATTGACATTGTAATAAATATGATATTAATATGTTCAGTAGATAAGGTTAATTAACCCTTAAATGGCTCCAATTGCAATCTGCAACTGCTTCCTGTACTCAATCCCCTGATGAGATTTTTTTTTTTTTACATTGTATTGTGAAAACTTTTTTTTTTTTTTTTTGCCATGCAAACGACTTTGTAAAACTTTTAATTGGCCGAGCCATTTAAAAGTTTAACGATGAATTAACTCAACTCTCAGAAACATTGTCAACAAAATGTGTGTCCACAGTTCCAGCAGCAGTTGGAGAGGGAGAAAAGCGAGCTCCAAAGTGCTGTTCAGTGTCTCCAGAAACAGCTGGAGGAAAGTAACGAGAAGGTTAGTACAATACTGTCTTTTGAAAATTGTTTGACCCACATACATGCTACCACCACCAAGTCTTTTCATTGGGATTATAACTTGGACATTTTTTTGTTTTATCACTGGTGCTCTACAGTATTTAAGTTGTGATTTATTAATTTTTGTTGTTGCTGCTGCTGCTGTTGCTGCTGCTGCTCATGAATTTACACAGTTGTCACATAGTTCGTATATTACAGTATCTCTTCCATACTGTATTTAAACTTTGATACTGCATTTTTACATATTTTTATAAATCACTGTCAGTTGTAGGACTAATGAAATTGCTTTGCTTTTAAATCTTAATTTGACCAAACATCTAGTCTTTGAAACAGGAGTTTGGACCTAGTATGGCAGTCATTTGCTGGTACTGTATCAGAAGCAATCTCCCAATACAGTAGTTATTATTTACAGTATTCCAAAAGTACCTCCCTTGCCACCATCACTACATTCACATGTCACACCAATTCTTATAATCTCTCTCTCTTTTTCACTTACAGTACTTTGTTATTGGGTTAATAGCACAGGCATAGGAGATGGCTTAGTACAGATAATTTAATACACAATTAAGCAAGGTGCACATTAGACTTAAATGAAAAATGTAAAGTTAACATTCAAGAGTTTAACACATTCTAAACCATCACCATTCTAACCCCTCCTCTCAGTAAAGGTTAATGTTATATTGAGTAATGGGTACTTGCATATTTACAAGTCTTGGATAAATTGTACGAGTTAGATTCACGAGGTTTCCTACTTTATATAGTTTTCCCGTTCGCACACCCAAGAATCACTGAAAATCGGTGGAAATTGTTGGTGACGTGGTTACTGCCACTAGTGGCCCACCCTTTTCCTCCCAATTAGGAAGCACACTGCACTTTCTTTTTATTTTGTATCAATTTATAATACACTGTACTGTACATTCAGGTTAAAACAACGGAAGAGAGGTTGTCTTCGTTAAATGAAATGTGTGAGACACTACAGACGGAGAATGAGCAATATGCCAAAAGCATGGAGGAGTTGGATTTCCAGCATCAAGCAGTCATTGGTAAGATGTTTTATTATATGTTAAAATGTCCAGAGTTTTTACTAAATAATTGCAACTTCATATTTGTTGGGAAGGTTGCTCTTTGAATAAATAAAATACTATGGGTTATTGTCTTATAAATTTTAGTGATTAAGTGGTACATTCTCAATCCAGTTATTATATTCTCGGATAAGACTTCTATAGTTCTCTCTCTATCTCTGAATTAAATAATTATTTTATATTTCAGATAAAATGTTGAAGAAGAGAAGCCAGGTTCAAGAGGAGATAGAGGTCATGAAGGCAGAGCATGACCAGTTAACTCAACAGGTGGCCGAGCTTCAGGCAGATAAGGCTACACAAGACGGGGAGATGCAGAATATCAAGGCTCAACTACTACTATGCAAGGAGGAGAAAGTTTCTCTTGCAGCTTACAAAGAGCAACTTGAATTATCAATGCAGGAGAAACATTCACTGCAAGCAGTGCTTGATGAAAAGTCTTCTTTGTTGTCAAATCTTAGTGAAAAGATCCAACACTTGTGCCAAGAGAATGAGCAGTTCCTTTTAGAAAAAACGAAACTTCAAGAGGAACTAGTCAGTGTTAAAGATGAGATTAAATTGCAGAAAATCCAAGAGGAACAAAATTCCAAGGTCAAGGAAGAATTAAGTAATGTACGGAGAGAGTATGACGAACAGCACCAGTCCAATATAATGCTCAGTACTAGTATAGAGAAAATGGAGGTCGAGCTTATTCAGCTGAGATCATCAGAGGCTAATCTGAAGGAGTTGTGCAAAGTTGCCGAAGATAAGAGAACTGCAGCAGAAGCAGTGTGTGCAAGCCTTCGTAATCAGCTTGAAAGTCTTACTGAAGAAAATGCCAAACTCGGCATGACTGCAGTAGAAAGGAAAGTCCTTCATGATGCCAAAAAAGAAGAGCAGAAGCAGATGAAGGAAATTGAAGAAAAACTTGTTGTTGCAGAAACTGCAAAGAGTAACCTGGAACAAGAATTACAAAACAAGTCTCATGCTTTTGAAGATGCTAAGACTAAAACAGAGCTGCTGCAGTCAGAGTTACAAGCTAAAGTCCAAGAAATAACGATAGCCAATACAAGAATAGCTGAACTTGAAGCCAAAGTAAAACACACGGAACATGATCTGCAAAATCTTCAGAAGCTGAGGAAGGAAGAGATGGATGAAGTGAAGAAGGCACTTCTCCATAACAGCCAAGAGGTAAGCAAGCTCCGATTTGTTGACTACCAGCTTGAGAATATTTAATCCAATTAATATTGTTGCGTCATGAAGCTGTGTAAAATATAAATGGCCTTTCGTATATTAAAGTGGATACGTGAGATTAAGATGCAAGTTATATTTGTAATGTCTATTAAAATTAAACAAATGGAAATATTAAAAATAATATTTATTGTAGAATAGTGAAAGTGGGGAAAAAGAAATTGGATTTTTTCCCATCAGTTCATAGTTATATTAAAGAAAGAGGACTTCTTTTTGTGCAATTTATTTGCAGGTTTTTATGCCTTGTGCAACTGTGTGTGCAATATTGCCTAGAAACGTAAAATTCACAATTGCTCTTATGTGTGATGTGATTGGTAATTTATAATAGTCATGTTATCAAGGGCTACTTATGCTGGAACATAAATTAAGGTACTGAATAAAAATTGCTTTGTAAAAATTATGCAGATCTTCACAATATTATTTGAAAAGGGTAAAAAAAAAAAATTGGGTAACCTATATTGTAGTGATTTCTCAAATCACAGAATGCAGTTGATTCCAATACTGTATACAATACTGCAATTAAGATGTAATAATGTGTTAATGACAACATCTTGATTTGTGTAGGGGATATATTCCTACAAATAAAATTTGCAAATCAAACTTTAAGGTGCAATATACCAGTACTCCACCTTAAAATAAAGCTAAGTTTCAGAAACCTAAAATTGACTATTTTTCAACTTTACACAACTTTACCTTAATGCATTTTGCAATTTTCAGCCAAAAATCCAATACATAATGAAGTACAGAATGCTTAGGGATGTGCAATAATGCATAAATATGACCCAAAGGTATTGTAATTTACAAGAACATAAGTGTTGGGTTGCCAGACTCGCTGCCGATAACACAATAGGCCAAGAATTTCACCTGAATAAACCATGTCGATCCTGACTACTTCATCCATGTAACTCCAAAATTCACGCGCACTCTACAGTGTGTTTACGAATATACAATAACTCCAAATCTGCATAATCCAATACCGCACCAGTCGAGGGTCACTGGTAGTGTCAAAGCATATACACTATACTGTACAAACACACGGGACAAATTCATCGCCTGGGCCCTGCTTTGTGAACACACCAGGTCACATTATAGTTAGAAGTTTATTAAGTTTTTATTTCTATTTGAAATTTTTGTATTTGATTTCAGGCCCCCAAAACTGTGAAGGCTGGTATCCACAGACTGGCTCTACTTCTGAGTGAGTCAGTGTGGCAGAGGGATACTTTAGAAAGGCACGTGTCGACAATCACCCAGGAGCTTAGAGAGAAGATGGAACAGTTTAATGAGGCAGAAGCAACTCGTGTAAGTTCTTGTCTGTTAATGGTACCTTCTTGTCAATATTCATGTCATTTGTTAGTAAATTATTTGTAGTACTTTGCCTTTGTATTACTAGTTAAGTCACTCGATATGAATATGGAATAGAAAAAATGGTTTATCAGATGTAAATTTGGAATACAAATTCATTAAATACAAGAAGAAACATTTTACAAGAAACAAAATTGTATAACATACAGTATTTATCAAAAGCTCTTCTCATAAAACAAATCTAACTTTTGTGATTATATGTAAAGCCCTGTAAGAATGTTTTGGGCCACAGTGTGAGTCTGATAGGAAAGTGCCTTGAATAACTCCATGTGAATTGGTGTAAACCTACTTATTCTGCTAAACTAAGTTTGAATATTGTTACTACATGTTCATTTGGATCAATATAGCTAAGGAACATATTGATCTGATTTAAAAAGTAATTGTAATTATTAGGACATGAGAAAGCAATGTAGTGTACAGTACTGTATTTAGTTAAGGCCAGTTATTTGCACCAGCCATAAAGAATTATCATGCTTCTAAATATCACAGAAATAGTACAAGACGAAATAGAGCACACGCTGGGAAGGCTGCATAAAAGTCACTATAGCAGTTAGGAATATCTTGAAGGGGCATTAATACTCTACATTTCAAGCATTAAATTTTAAACTGTTCTAATTTCTTATCACAGACTGATCTTGAAAGAGAATGCGAAGATCTGCGGGACCAACTTGAAGAGATACAAAAAGGAGTGCGACCACCACCGGAAGGTAGCAGCAGGGGACTGCCAACCATAGAGGAGGAGAGTGAAGGAGGTGCGGAGGGAGATATTGATGGAGAGCAGGTAGAGGAGAGCCAGGAGGTTAAAGTGCAGGAACACAATGAACCTGCAGAACAGGGAAGATCAGGCGAGATTGAAGCATTACAGGCACAAGTAGAAGCCTTGTCGGAAGCTCGGAGGAACCTGGAGACTGAAGTGGCCATCATAAGAGCAGAGCGTGAGACCTTACAGGGTCAACTTCATGAAGCAGAGGGACGGACTGGAAACTTGGTTAATTTGGAAACAGAAGCTGCAGCTTTGAGAGCTCAGAAAAAGTCCTTAGAGATGCAGTTAGCATCACTAACTCAACAGTTAGACCTGGAAACTATAACTCTTCAAGATTCAAGAGATACATTCAAAGAACAAGCAGACGCACTACATGAGCAACTAGTGTGTCTTCAGGCAGAGACGACACTCTCACAACACGAGAGAGATTCAATTGGTCAACAGTTGCTCAATCAATATCATATTGTAGAAGATAGAGATTCCACAATCAGAGCTCTTGAAATTGAACTGAATAGTTTAAAGGAGAAAGTTCACGAGAATTTTGGAGCTGCCAGTTCCAGTTCGGAGGCTCTAGCTCACTGCCAGCAAAAACTAACTAAAATGCAGCAAGAACTTGACTGTATTAAATCACAGCTTATATTCAAGGAAGACAAGGTTGATGAATTATCACAGGTACTGGAGGATATTGGGCAGATTTTCCAGGTGAATGTGAAAGATGTTGACAAACTGCACAAACAAATACATGATAAACATTTATCATCAGAAAATACTTTGAGAGAAAGAGATGCAAGAATAGAAGAATTAATACAAAATAACAATGACTTAAAAGGAGAGTTAAATTTGTGTAAGAAACAGAGCTCTGAGAATGAAAATGAAACGACAACTAGAATAGCAGAAAATGAGCAAGAGCTAAATTGTTACAAAAAACAGTTGGAGAATTATGAGAGAGAGGTTTCTGAGCTACGAGAGAAAGTATTGAAGCTTTCAGAGGAAATAAACAAGAGGGATCAGAATGCTCTTTCATTACAAGAAGAGTTGAATACTATAAAGTTAGAGAAAAATGATACCATATTAAAGATGACCCAGGGAATTGAGGCACTGACTGGTGCTAATGAAGAGAACAAAAGACTCCAGAATACGCTTGCCTATGATAAGGAATTAATTTTACGTTTACAATCTGAGAATGAGGATCTGAAGACGAGTCGAGGGCAGCAAACTTCTGAGCAAAGCAACATGAACATGATATTAAGAGAAAAGGATAATGAAATAAAGGATAAAGATAAACAAATTACCATGTTGCTGCAACAAATTGATCAGCTTGAGAAAACTGAGCTCATAAATTTAGAAAGTGAGAGAAACAGTTTAGCAAGTGATAATGCAGATTTAACTAAAAGGGAACAAACTCTGCATGGTGAGAACGTTAAGCTGTCGCAAGAAAAAAATGAATTACTGCAAGACAAAGAGAGGTTGAGTAAAGAATGGCATGAGATGGAGGCAGCAAAGGACTTGGCCTTGCAGCAACTTAGCAGCCTTCAGTTAGAGAGGGACCAGATGATTGCAGCAATTACTCAGAAGCATCAAGAAAGTGTGTCATACCATGCAGAGATCCAGCGATTAACACAAGTCCTTACTCGGGTAATGGCTAGCGAGTAATAATAGTTGGCACACACATGCGTCCACGTATGTGTTCGTGTGCGTGTGTAGCAATAATTGATCTGTGGTGTGTAAGCATTAAGTCTCGCCTTGTATTTTTTTTTGTAAATAATCCTTGCTGTTTATACGTTCATCATTTTAGGCGAGTCTTTATTTACACGCAGAGTAAGTCTGTCTGTCTGTGTCTGTCAGTGTCTTGTCTCAAAAAAAAACAACTGTCAGGTCCCAAGATAGTTTCCACCTGTAATGTTTAAAAGAAAATGTCTAACTGCAGCAGCAGCCTAAACTTCCACCCCCTACTATAACTTTTGACAAGTCATATTTACATTATAACTACAGTATTCCTACAAGTGTTTTGATATAATTAAGGTATGTTATACTGTTTAGTAAAGTGAGCCTGTAACTGTGATGGATGTTATGAATATTTGTCAATTTATAAGAGTACTTGAATTAATTTTTCTTAATTTGTGTGTAAATGTTTTCTTACTCTTCAGGATGGTCGCCATTATGAGTTATATAATGATAAATATGAACAAGAGCATTTGTTTTTTTTCTTAAATATTAAAAAAGAGAACGCAAATCAAACAGAGAAACAACGCATGTCAGTGTCAAGAACAAATTGTGCGTTTCACTGTACAATCTGCATTTATTTTTGGTATGGGTGGATTAGTATCTTGCACTGCATTAAATGAAGAGTTGATGCTGGAGGCAGTTGTGGGTAACCCAGGTCTTTCTTCCTTTAGACGACTCAACAGTCTAACGAGGACAGAGCGTCATTATCGTCGCAGCTAACCGAGAGGGACACGGCCCTGACGGAGGCTCGAGCACAAGTAGCAAAACTCCGGGAAGAGCTCGATTCTCTGAAGAAAGTTCAAAGTGAACTTCAGAAAAATGCTGCAGAAGGAATTGTGCAAAAAACTGAGGTATGATAGAGTACTTTTTTTCCTGATTGTTCTTATGGCCAAGTTATATAAATGTACTGAAATTAGATATTTGAAGTAACATGGTTGCCACATACTGTACTTATATACATATACTCAAGCATGCAAGATTATGTAAAATTGATATTAACAATTTATTTGAATTTTAGATAAAAATATTAGCGTAAAATATTAAATATTTTAAAAAAATTTCTAGTGCAGATTTTAAAATTTGGTGTAAAGCAAGTACTGTTCTTTGCTTTTAATGATAATTTATTAAACACTTTTATTCTACAGCTTATAGGTTTGCGCAAAGAAATTGAATCATTACGCACAAAGCTGGCAACAGTGGAGCAAGAAAGAGATCAGCTTCGTGTTGCAAATTCACATTTCAACACACAGTACCAAGACCAGAGCAAAGAGGTAAAATTAAATTGACAAATGCCTTTTAAAAGTTCTTGTTAGATTGTCATCCTGACTCGGTTTTTCTTCTCGTGGGGTTGGGGAGTAGACTGGAGAGTTGGACTCCCAGTTTTGTGCAGTGGGATTTAACGTGTTCACTTCTAAGCTGGATGAATATTTTGTTTATTGCAGTAAATTCTTATTTTCACGAGTTTGTGTACCGAAGATTCGGTGGGTTTTTCCACGGCCTCAGCTTGATGGCAGTATTATGTTCATTTACAAATCTTGAACAAATTATAATAGCAATACTAAATGAGATGCCATTCATACCCTTTAATTTCTTCATGCTGTGAGTACTTGTGTTAAGCAAAATCTTTGCATCACCTCTTAATGATGGAGCTTCACCAGGACCTTCACTTGAATACTTAAGTTTTCAATCTCATTAGTGGCAACTGTGGGGGAAAATAAGTAATTTGCCTTAGAAAATTGTCCTAGTTTTAGTATGAATTGCTCACTCACAAATACAGTATAGTACATAATACTACATTTTCTGTTATTATAATGTTAAGTTGTAATCTAAGCAATTTTATTACAGTACTGTACACGTTTATAGATTGATTGCTTAGACACTTTGACAAATTATAAATAGAAGATCTTTTTCATTAGTTAAGTAACATCAGAGAGAAGGAGGGTCGCCTTGCAGCGGAGTGCGAGCGGTTGCGGCAGCATCTTGTTGCAGTGGAGGAGTCATACACCACCGAGGCCTTGAAGGCTGAGGAGAGAGAAGCCACCCTTCGCTCCACTCTTTCGAAAATGGAAGAAAAACTCAATAATCATTCAAATTTCTTTAACACAGCTAAGTAAGTTATTTGTTATTTATTTATTTTTTTTAAGACATAAAAGTACAGTGATAATAAGCACATTTGCAAGGAATACAGTAGACTGATAATTTTTCTTTACAATATCTCCCAAGACTTAGCCATCTGAAAATTAAATTTAATAAATTGGAGTCTTGACATCATGCCAAAAATCTCTCTGCATTAAAAGGAAATAACTGACTTAGTACTGTACTCTGCTGTAATGTAATTGTACTGTAATGATTTGTACATTACATTACTGTAATGTACTGTACTGTAATTTCAAATAAGAGACGTAGCAAACAACCTGTAGTGTTAAACCATCTGACTCTGAAATGTGGGGTGGTTTCCTCTGATGGGAGAGTATAGGTGCCCAGTTGTTTTCACCGCATTTCTTCTTGCATTTGATAATTCATTCCAAAGATGGTAACTGAATGCTTCTATTGTCTAGACTCCAACTTATCAGCACACTCTTCCCTTCTCACCATCCTTCTTTTATTATTCTCAAAGCCAGAGCTAAAACCTCTCTCATCTCTTCCCATAGCCATCTTTGGCCTAATGTAAAGTTGTTCATATTCAGACAGCTTCTACATATCAGCAGTTTAGAAACCTTATTTTCTGCCTATGTCACACTAGTAAATACAGTATGTTAATGTGGTACATATCTATATATGTTTCTCGAATTTGAAACTCGATTTTTAATACTTTAGTTGTATTATAAAATGTATCTTTTTGCATTTCTCTTCACAGCCAACGAGCAAGTGTTCAGGTTGAGGCCTTGCAGGAGCAGCTTCGTGAGGTGACGGCCAGAAGGGATGATGCTGTCTTTCGCTTACAAACGGCTGAAGAAAATGCCGAGCAACACCAGCAGTCGTTAGTCACACTTCAGCAGGTTGGATAACTTAAGTGTTAATAATCTGAATTCTAGATAAAATACATACCATATTTGCACGAACGTAAGGTTTTGGTGTATATTCACACACAAAAATAATGTGATGGTGGAGCTTATAACAGAATGCACAGCTTTTGAAAACTCTTCGCATTGTGCTCTCCCACCACCTTCCACTAGTCACATACAACTAAATATTCAACACCACCATTGCCACAAATCATCGCCTTGACCCTCCTTTATTCTTGAGCTGTGTACTACTGTGGCTTACGTGATGGGTAGCATAAAGGTGTCAGATTATGAAGCGTCATCAATAACTGTCACCGATGCTCAGATAAGGAAATGGAAAAAATTCTAAGGCTACTACAGTATATAACTCTGAAACTGTATTCCAGTTTTCTATGTGGGGACGGTGGTGATTAGTGGTTGTGTTCGTGATTATGATAAGGATGGTGATGTACATTGCTGCTTGTTAGAACTAGTGCTATTAATATTGCTGTCTTTAGTATTTTTATTTTTTTATTTTATTTAATTTTTTTGAAGATTATATAATGCTAGGCAGAATATTGTGCTTGTTTCAGGTATTGCAAGATTTCCAAAAGAATCAAGTGCGTGAAATAGCCGAAGCAACAGAGAGAACGAGAAAGCAGCTGGATGATGAAAAGCAAAAAACCACTTCACTCACATCACAGATTAATAGTCTAAAGGTAAGTAGAGTATTACGGTACTCTACAAGGCGGTAGTGTAAAAACGCACTGGCTTTTGTATAAAAATACCAGTGTACAAGGTAGTGTAGTGTACTCTACCACAGTTTGTGTACAAGCAGGTAGGTGTAAAAAGCCCACTGGCTTTTTTTCTTTTTTCTTTGCGGTACATTGTAATTTTTTTTGACCGGTACTTTTTTCACACAGGTTAGTACAGGAGTAGATGACTTGACTCCTGTTAGCAGGTTTAGAGCTCTCCTTCCCACAGCCTATTTAAAGCTTCCTAAAGCTTTTTACCAATCAAAACAATCAATTTTTACCATCAATTTTACCAATCAATTTTTATCATCAATTACCAGTCAAGCTGTCAATGTAATCAATCAGAGCTTTAATATACTTACTAATCTCTCTCATCTCATTTTTTTTCTTGCAATGTATTTATCATTTTATTAATTCTGATAGAATTTACCTACTTAAAATTATCTGTTTAGATTAAGGACCTGCCCGAAACGCTGCGCGTACTAGTGGCTTTACAAGATTGTAAATACTGTACTATGCTATGTATTCTCACAAACCCAATTTACCTTCTTGTATATAAATAAATAAATAAATAAATAAATAAATAAATAAAAGCTTATTTTAAGCTTCCCACAGCTTATTTCAAGCTGTGGGGAAGGAAAACTCTCTCAAATGTATAAAAATGATCTTAAATGTTATACACTATCTGCAGGAGCAATACACCCGAATTTATCTGTTAAAGGTGTTAGTTGCGCAAGAATTTACGATAGCAACAATTTGCTTAAAGATATTGTTGAGATGCATTTTTTTCAAATCTTTCAAATAAACAAGAAGTAGGCTCAATTGTTCCATAAAAGCAATTTTTAGTATTTTTCTTTTAATATTTAAGGTCTTGAATTGTTATAAAAGTAAGAGTATAATTTGGAATGGGGTAAGGGGGATAGTGAAATTATATACAGTAGATAGCTAGTTTTCTAACAATTTATTTTGTGATATCCAATTGTATTGGTCAGTAATGTTCATTTTTGTTTAATACTTGCCATTGTCCTTGCGGCATTTTACGACTATAAACAAATGAGTGTTAATTTGCTTCAGGCACAACTAGCAGAGGTTCAGAGTGGCTTGGCAGCAGCATCAAGACTTGGGGAACAACTGGCGAAGAGAGAACAGATGATTGTTGCTCTTAAGGCTCAAGGTAAGATGTAGCACTGATCAGCTCGCTCTCTCTCTCTCTCGTCTTACAATGCCCCGGTTAGTGCTTCTCCATTCTGCAAGCAGAGGAAACATTTCTTCCAGTGAAAGTGGGACTTGTGTTAATTTGTTGGAACTAATCTTCATTTCATGTCTTGCTTTGGTTAATCGGTAGAATAATTAATTTAAATTTTATAAATTGTTGTTGTTCCAGATAATTTCTTCCAAATTTATGAAGCTTTATCATAATGTATATTGTGGTTATATGTATTTAGGTAGGCTAGTTATATTTAGAATATTGCCATCTTGATGTTCCAGCATGTGAGCTCTACAGCAAGGTGTGTGTTAATTCACGTTATATAATGTTAAATCCTTTTTATACCTTATTGGTATAATGGGATTGAATTTCTCTTAAGTAGTATTAATTCTTTGACCCTTGTTTGATGATAATTTTTCTTTCCTCTTTTGCATGTATTGTAAATTATTTCTTTAGATATGTAAGGTGTTAATAGCCTCATAATGTACATGAAAACTGATGTTGATATGATTTGCTAAGATATGAAGCATGGTGATTGGTTGCTTCAAAATGACTAAAGGGTGGGGCTTCCTGGTTGGGCAAGGGCACGCACTGATTGGTTGCTTCTCAATGGTGGTTGGTTCGCTGACTGCAAGGAAACCTGGGAAAGGCAATGGAAAACGTAGACCGACTAAATATCAGCTGGTAAATTTGGGTTGTGCGCAGTGTGTGCCTCAAATTTCTGACTGGTATTGCGTCGAGCTGCTGTGATCCTCTACTGGTGAGAAGCCTCCTAGTAGCTCGCATTCTCCTCCACCTTTGCTCACCCGCACAACCCAGCACCCTCACGTCCTCCCTCCGCTCAGCCTCTCATCTACATTCTGCGTTATCATTTATATTTTGTTTTATCATCCACTGTGATGGTTGCATGCTTGCTTTTTTATGATTTTGTTTGATGCAATTTATCGATAAGCCTCTTATGTTTTATTATGTTTTTTGTTTTTTTTTGTAAAGTGCTTAATGACTTAATTTTTTAGTTTTATGTAGATTAATTATTTAGGTTGCTTCAAGATTTGTAGCTTTGCATTTTTGATGAATGCTATGATGCTTTTTTATGCTTTCATATAGATCCATTAATTATTATCTAGAACTGCGTGATATGTGGTAAAGTTACCTTAAAAGTACATGTTGTAGCTGAGGTTTGGCTGCATGCATTCTTTTAGTAATTGTTAGAGCAATTGGGGTGATGGAGAATGTAATAAATTTGCTCGTCTAACGAATAACGGATTTTTAAAGTACAGTAGTGTGATATAGAGGCTCAGACACGTCCAGTGATTCCATACTGAAACAAAGCAACTTTTTTGGATTGGTTGAATAAATTGTGGCTCAGACTAGTTCACTGCAGTGAGGGATAGATGACTATTAATTGGCATGCAAACTCTCTAACTATAACAGAGCAAAATGAGTAATTTTTCAGAAATATTCCACACATGCTTATAACAATGTTTTAGATGAAAATATTTATCGGCTAAAAAAAAAAAGTAGCCAAGTTTGAACAAGTTAAGAAATGAGCTTGTCACAAAAATCCACCAAAACACAGTTTTGTACATTTAATGACAGTTTTCACATTACTTGGCACCATAACATGTGGAAGTTTATTGGCTTTATATATATAATGCCAACATATATTGTACTTTATATTGATGTTTGTAAATCGGTGTATTAGCTGAATATATGGTGGCTTTGTGTGATAAGAGGAAGTTCAAATTGGTTAAAAATTAGAGACATTTACAATTATCAAACCAAATGTAAAAATTTAGGTGTTTTGTCAATAACCATTAAGGAGGTTATATTGAAGATTAAAGCAGAGTTAAGGGTGACAGCATATGGAGCTTCTGGTGGTGTTCAGCATGAGATATTCAGTAAACCAGATTCTAGTTGGTTAATTGATGTACAGGTATATTCAGTCCAAAGATCGTAGCTGAATGCTCAAGCTTTCAAGTTGTACAGTTATTGCAGATGCTAATTATTAATATTCACTGTGCAAAATTTTTCATGTTTACAATAACTTTTCATAATATTTGATAAAAGAAAATTTGCCGTTTATTAGATTTTGTAACCGATTTTAATAGTTAATTTCCATTTCATTGGCCACTAATTTTCAAAACTCATCGTTTACTTTGGAATACTCACTTACTGAACAGTTTTATGACTTGGGCTTACAGTTGCAATATTTGTTTTATTCACTTCACCATTAACTTGAATGCCACTTTATGCACGCACAGGGCCTTGCTGGTGTAATCTCACAAGGTAACGCTGAGGTGCTTGCTGATCTCAGACTACCAGGTGAGATTTCACGAACAGGCTTGCACACCACTCACTGTACAGCTAACGCCTCCACGACCTTCAACCTAAACAATTCTGCATTGCACATCCAACAAGGTTATTGCATGCCATGGCTTTGTCATGAAGGTTATGGGTAAATGACCAGCCAACTGTTGCACCCAGGTTTTTGATACTATACTTAACATTAAATATTTTCTTTCCATAATTGACTACCTGTATATAGTTTAAAATGACTAAACATCGCTGTACTTATGATGACAAAACTACACACCAGAAGAGGGAGACGACGACGGTGTCTCGGTCTGTCCCGGACCATTATCTGGTCCAGGACGGACCGAAACATCGGCATTTCTTCATCTTCTGATGTGTGGTTTGGTCACCGTATCTTCAGCCACGTTATTGTGACTCCTCGTCTGCATTACTGTACTTAGCCCCCACCCACTTGTTCTGTAATAGCTTCTTGCATCCTCTTCCTGTCACTTGTTCTTTTTCGTGTTTTTCTTTTCCCCCTTCTACTTTATTTACTAATTTTGTTAACATATACAGTACTCTACATATCATATATACTAGTAATATATATATATATATATAATACTGTATCATAGCTAAGCTTCTGATGTTAGGGGCTTTGCACCTTGTACCAATTTCTGCACTTGGACTTTTCCTCTTGTAAAGGGGAAAACCATTTGCTGTTGTGAAGCAAGGGATCAAGTATACAAAATTTTTGTATGCTAAATAGCATAGTCCCAAGATAATGTTTTTCAGCATTGTTTAATATCGAATCCTTTTAGAAAAATAGAGGGCAAAGTAGAGTACATACATACTGTATAAGTACATACCTGTACTTATGTAGAGATGCGGAGGGTAAAAGTCAATAAACAGCAAGATAAGTGTGAGTACCAAGATGATTTGCACATGTTGAATTAATCGATTATTATAGATTGCCGAAGAGTGAATTTAAAAATAGGTTGGGAGGAAGGCTGAGAAGGTGGGTTATCTTGAGATGATTTCAGGGCTTTGTGTCCCCGCGGCCCGGTCCACGACCAGGCCTCCACCCCCAGGAAGCAGCCCGTGACAGCTGACTAACACCCAGGTACCTATTTTACTGCTAGGTAACAGGGGTATAGGGTGAAAGAAACTCTGCCCATTGTTTCTCGCCGGCGCCTGGGATCGAACCCAGGACCACAGGATCACAAGTCCAGCGTGCTGTCCGCTCGGACGACCGGCTTCCTATGGGTGGACATAGTTAATGAGTGCGAGGAAGTGAGGGAAGCGTGTGAACTACTCGTGGAAATATTTTAAGGGACAAAGCTGGGTGGAAGCAGTTTGCAAGCAGGAAGTCGATGGTTTTTGTGGAATAATAATGGTATTGAGTACAGTATATATTATTGGTATATTCTATTCAATAATAGTGGAATAATAATGTTTGTGTGAATTTCAAGAAAATTGGTATCGAGTATGAGAAGCAGCAGATGTGGAGTGAATAGCTCGTGAGAAGTCGTGAGGAATAAGCAGAGGTTGAAGCCATTTCTTATGTTTAAGATAGTTTTAAATTATGAATGAAGAGAAGCACCTTGCATACAGTTACAAGATGCAATAGAATGCTGTTGTGGATGCTTTTCTGATGTGTGGTAGTGCTGATTGTGTTTGATGTTCTTTAGTGTGGACTATGTTAAGTTTGAGTCTTTTTGTGCATGTTTAACTTTATTTCTCTGTTTTAGTCAGCTATTTTCCTGTAGGAAAATCATCCATCCCATGAAAATTATAAAAGGGGTAATGATTTAGATTAAGATTCTGTTTTGGGCCAATTACTTTGGCACAAGAGGAAAGTCATTCATTCTCGTCTTACACACAGCTGCCACCCAGCCTTGTCTCTTATTGTATCCTGTGTCTTCACATTCAGTCCTTGCTTTCTCAGACCTGCCATATCTGTCCATCTTTGCCTGACTTTCAGAGCTCTTTTACCCCCCAAATTTACTTGAATATATAGACTGAATTCATCAGTCTACCATCATCCTATCATTCAACATGTCCACTCCATCTCAATTGATGTGCTCTTCACACTCTTGTGAATGATCAACTTTTGCACTCCACATCTAACATTTTCATCCCTTGCCCTATCTATACTGTCCTATGCCCCTGTTACCTAGCAGTAAAATAGGTACCTGGGTGTTAGTCAGCTGTCACGGGCTGCTTCCTGGGGGTGGAGGCCTGGTCGAGGACCGGGCCGCGGGAACACTAAAGCCCTGAAATGATCTCAAGATAACCTCAAGATACTCCTAATACAATACATGTGCTTCAGGTCCATTTTGTGAATTTTCACCATCCTACTACACCGTTGTCTTGCTTTGTGTGTAAAGGTTGGCACTTGCATGCCGTTCATGCAGTCCTCTGGCTTTATCTCTTCCAACGTCTGTTTCTTAAGAGTTTTCATTGCATGTCACTTAACTTGTCAGACTTGTCCTACTTGCACCTTAATTCCAGAAATTCCTCTACTCGGATGCAAATCTTCAGTGTTTAAAATAATTGACTCTTTCCAGGACTTTATTCACATTCATTTCACACACACAAAGTTCCTTTCTCACCATCTTTACTTTTATCCACATTCACTTTTAACGATTTCACACGTCAATAAAAAATTTAAATGCATAAATGTTTATCACTGCTAAAAGAACTGTAGCGTCTGAGTATATGAAGTTTGGCATACTCTAATTACTGTATCCATGTTAAGCATACTCTATAGTAACTCCTACTCTCTCTCACATTTTCACTTTGACCTCCATTGTGACTTAATCCATGTGTATAGTAAACATTGAAGTTATTGTAACCTTGACATAAACCTTTATTAATTTCAAACCAATTTCTCCAAGTATACTTGGTTCCTAGTCAGCTGTTAACCATATAATGCTCGCTATGTCCATATATTATCACTTGTAAGTTATATTTTGTCTATGTAGCTTAACACTAACCTTGGCACATTAGTCAAATTTTTTCAAATTTAAATGTTATCACTATGCCCAGCTAGTAATTGTTATTGGTTTTGTGTACCAGGAGATAACCGTTTGACTTGTTCTTGGTGGTATAAAAGAGGCTCGACTAAAATCCTGAACAAAAGTATTTATGCTATCTGTTGTGTGTGTACCCTGCATCGAACATCCTGGGTATGCACAACCTATCTTTAATGCTGCTTTTAATTTTTGGTTTATAAATTCCCCCAAGTTATGAAATTTAAATCGTGCTGCCTTGTAATTCAAAAAACTTTAAAAATCCATTTTCTTTCCATAATTGCTCCACATGTGTGGTCATATGGTTACACCATCTCTGACAAATAATTCTCATTTCACTCATTATTCATACTTCACTTACTTACTTGAACAGCCTCTCCTATTGTATATCTCAAGTGTATTCTTGACATGACTTTCTTGTATATAAAATTTTGTAATCACCATTCTCTCCATTTTCCCTAACTAGAAACTTCTCTCTTAATAATAAGCAAGTTTGATCATGAAGAGGGGGGAACGTGGGCTGTATTTGAGTACCTGTACTTGGTAAAGATTTACTTGGAAACTTTCATACTCTGCACAAGGTCTTGATAAAGAGTTTATCATTCACCATAAGTACAAGAGTTTTGATTATCTGATATGGTGAATAACTGAGAATTCGTTAACCAAATTGGATGCAAGATACATAAAAGGTTTGAAAAGGGGATTTCTGGTGTCTCCACTTAAACACTGGCAGTACCAGAAATTGAAGGGACGACGACGTTTCGGTCCGTCCTGGACCATTCTCAAGTCGATTGAGAATGGGGAAACGTCGTCGTCCCTTCAATTTCTAGTGTGTGGTCTGGTCAACATACTTCAGCCACGTTATTGTGACTCATCGCCTGCACTGGCAGTACTTGTACAACACCCTTGTGTTTTACATGAATACTTTACATATGCATGCATTCACTCTCTCACACATTCTCTAACTACAGAATTACATGAACATGTTTGCTGGTGATGGCAAGGTACTAGGGAAGATAAGAGACTTAAGACATTTGTTATGCCTTTAAAGACACTGGACAAAATAAGTATATGGAATAACACTTGCCAGATGGAATTGAATGTCAATAAATGGCAAATTCTGGAAAGTGGAATATGAAAAAAAAAGACCACACACAATACTAATTATGCCAAAAAGTCATTAAAGACAGTCATTAAAGACAAAGATAGAGAACTAACAAGTAGTGATTCTGGATAGTAAACCGTCACCAGACAACCACATAAAGAGCATTGTGTGAGGAACCTATGCTATGCTCTCCAACTTCAGAATTACTTTTAAATGTACAATTTTTGCATGCAGTAGTATGGTGCCCATATTTGAAGAAGAGCATCTCACTGGAAACGGTGAGAACACATGCTTCTGCAGCTGAAAAACAAAAGCTATGAGGAGTTAAATATACTAAAGTTTAAAGATAGAAGAAAAAAAAAGGCAATGCAATTACTACATACAAAATAGTAACAGGAATATACAAAATTGAGAGGAATTCTTGAAATCTGCAATTTCAAGAAGGGGTCAGATTCAAGTTAAGGGAACAAAGGTATCTGAGAACATTAGAAAGTTCTCTGTAACAAACGGTGGTAAACGATTGGAACAAGTCAAGTGAGAAGATATTGGATACCAAAACTGTCGGTAGTTTCAAAGCATCATGAAAGTGCTGGAAAAATGGGAAACCATGAGCATTACTCTTATCCTGAAACTATAGATGGGCAATTGCACTAAAGTACCATTAATTACACTTGATATGGAGATATACAGTCATTCATAAAGTCTCACCTTTTTGCACTTATTAAAAAAAAAATAAACCTTTTGCTGGAAATTTTGACTAATATTTCTCAATTTATAGCATTTAGTTTACCATCTTGACATGCAGCATGTTTAGTTCTTTGATTCATTAAGTTCAAGAATAGTTTAACCTACACCATGGTAGACATGACAACAAAAAAAGTCACAAATCACATGTAAAATAATCATATATGGTGTTTAGAGCACAGGAGGTAATTAAAGATAGCAATGAGAACCTTGTAAGAGTTTATAAAATGGTCCCATTTCATTCTAATATACTTGTTAGTGAGCAATTTTTGGGAGGGGTCCTCTTTGCATTCCATCCTCAAAACAGATTCCAAATTCTATGCAGCATTTGTTCTACCTCTTTATTATTTAAACATCTTTTACATATGCAATTCACTCTGCTGGAATCAAAATAGGAAGAGGATTAATATGTAACAAGATCTGTTTTATGCAAATTATATCAGATAATCAAGACTATTGTATTTTAATATATTTGTGTTAACTTTATAAAAATATAATTTGCACTTCTTATGAGTTTAAGAAACTTTGCAATCACTTAAAAAGTAATGAATTTATCTACTTACAAATTTACACTGCATGTTTTTTTTTTAGATATAAATAGATGACTTGGCATGATGTTTGGATTGCATGTGCATGAAGCAATTTTAGAATGCTAATTTAAGGTTGATAATTGATTGCTGTACTGCATGTTGATGTTTAGCGTGTGCTTCACGAGCACCAGTACTCCTACTACACAGTGTTCACAGTGTTCTAATGAGGATACTAATCATGTATTAACTTTTAACTTTTGTATTCGGATAGAAACGCTTAAAAACTTGCAAACGCCAATATAGATGGAGATAAAATGTCCAAGATGGTTGTTGTACTTTAAAAATTGTCAAATGTATCAAGTTTAATATAATGTAAGTGGATGAAATTCATGTTAAGGTATTAGGATGCTGTAGTTCATATGTATAGTATAAGCTTTATTTATATAATTAATTTGCATCTTAAAAGAAAGGTAAATGTGGCTCACTTGCTCTGAAATGTTAAATTTTCTGATTACACTATAGAAAATATTTGTTGTAGAGTATATTTAAGAATTAAACATTGGGCAGTTTCATAAAATTGGACATAAAAAGCTACAGGAATAAGTCGGTACACTACGCAAAACATGCTACAGTCTCGCTGGTGGCGGCACAGTTTAATGCTTTACAGTACCCATGTATGTGAAATATATCTACAATTACAGTATACAGTATGGTAATTTTGATTGCTGGTAAGTACAGTATATATATATTATGATGTAGCAGCATGGAAAGAAAGTGGTGAGAGTACATTTTGAGAGCATGCATGACAACTTTGGTCTAATGCATGACTGCATCTGCCATAACCTTCATGAGAGATGGTCTATTTTAACATTTGCCTTTAATTTTGTTTTTTTTTTTAGCTTGAATTTCATCCTTTCCATTAGTTAATGGAAAATTGAAATGCTGTGCAAATTTGTATGCCATGTATAGGAAAATTATTTTGATTAAATAAGAGAGATGTAGGCAACATCATTCATGCTATGTTCATTCAAAGAATTTCTCACATTATCTCTCATGAAAACTTAGTCAAAATTGCTCTTTAATGATGACCAAACCACACGTCGGAAAATGAAGGAACTGTTTCCGTCCATCCTGAACCAAAACATTGTCTTCATTTTCTGGTTTGTGTGGTTTGGTCATCATATCTTTGGCCATGTTATTGTGACTCATCATTTACTCTTTAATTCTTGGCATGGCAATTACCCCTTGTATTCCATGCTGTCGTAGTAGCATGATTGCTCCTCAACATACCACATGCTCGTATACTGCTAGTTGACCCAGCCAGCCCAATCAAGACTTATCTGGCAGAAGCTTTGGCGGGCCAGCGAGGGAAATGTCTGCATCGGCGGCATGCGAATAGGCGGGACGGAGGCGTGAGTATTACATCAGGTACTGGTGTGTGCATGTGAACCAGTGGCTATGTAATACCCACCCTACTGACTGCACGGTCTTCTCCCCACCCATCCTACCCACAGCTCGTATAGATCTCGATAATTTGTTTCCTTTATTGCCTGGAAAGTTTGACGATCTTGTTCTGTATTGTATTTGAATTTTGATCCTGCCTGCTTATTTTAATTCCTATTTTTTTTTTTTTTTTAACTCTTGGTTATCAACATTGTGATTTTTGGACTACTGTAGTTTACAAATATCTATAGTAAAAATTTACGTAATAGTATTGTATGATGACATATTTTACAATTCCTAATGATTAATGTCTCTAGAATAGTGCCTTATAATTCCTGTAAGATCAGATGTATCCTATTTACGTAATGTAGATTCTTGTATGTCAATAATTTGCTGCAGTCTGAAAAGAGCCTCAAATTTGGCTAAATGCACATCTTGATAAATGTTTACAATTTCATTGGCATCTGAAAATTTTTAAAATATTTTCAAATTCAGTTGCAAATGATTAAAATTAGAAAAAAAATTTGTCATTTGAAGTTGTGAAAGGAGTGAGTGGATTTTTTTTTTTTTTTTTTTTTTTTTTTTTTTTGTGATATATACAAGAGTTGTTACATTCTTGTACAGCCACTAGTACGCGTAGCGTTTCGGGCAAGTCCTTAATCCTATGGTCCCTGGAATACGATCCCCTGCCGCGAAGAATCGTTTTTTCATCCAAGTACACATTTTACTGTTGCGTTAAACAGAGGCTACAGTTAAGGAATTGTGCCCAGTAAATCCTCCCCGGCCAGGATACGAACCCATGACATAGCGCTCGCGGAACGCCAGGCGAGTGTCTTACCACTACACCACGGAGACTGGATTCTACATGCAGTCCCCCTTCAGCAGAAGGTTTTGGAGGTAAAGCATATAATTAGTTTATACCAGATGTGGTTGAGCTTTGTGAAGTTTGCAGTCTGATGCCCATCTTCGAAAGCAAAACTCCCTCGGGGCATGACTACATGTAGTTCTTACCCATGAGTAATTAGAACAACTGATTTGGCATGTCATATTTCATACATTTACAAATATCAAAGAAAATCCATTTCTTAGATGCCTTAAGTGTGTTTGATAAGCTTGGAGCTTAATTGTATTTTGATATTTATAATGTACTTTACGAACATGACAAACATTGAGGAAAACCATCACGTAAAGTTTGAAAAATATGATTATGGATTAGGAAAATATTTGTTGAACAATATACTATAACCATTCCTTTACGTACAGTAAAGAAATGATATAATTGGCTCCTTTAAATAGTTAAGATTTTGACTTGTTATGGAGTCTGTCCAGATACTTAATATTTATCAGATCACTTAAATCCTTTTATTTTATGAATACAGTACTCTAAAGGCAACAGCTTAGCAGTCAAATTTATTATATAGAGGAATTGGTGTGTCAGTTTAATGAGTGGTATAATGATTTTTGGCTTATTGAATGTTGGTACAATTGATCCAAGATGTACATTATCTGCTGTACTTAATATGTGCTACTTTATTTTTTAATGAGATGAGCTTTAAGATTGGTGCTTACCATTGTTTCTTTAAGTTTGTTACTAGCAAATATGTCTGTCTTTGTTAAATGATGATTTCCAACTAGATGCAGTATTTAAATTTAACTTGTATTAGGAAAACATTGTGAATAGCATAAGTCTTGCTTACTGCTTTAGTTAGTCTTCACTGTAATAATCCTGGTGGCAATTGATCACACATTTAAGTTATATGTTAATGGACAGTGTTTAGTGGGCCACGTTTGAAATGATATTACAGACTGCTTGATTCTTTGGGTTTGGCTTGTTTGCTCTGTGGTAACTGGCTTCATAAGGTTTACTCGGTGTTTGCCGGAGAGACGTCACAGGTTTATCATTGGATTGGTGGGTATAACAGATTTTATGTATAAGTATCTAATCACACATTTCATACATTATTAAATGATTAATAATGCTCTTCTTGCCACTTTAGTTAAATGATTGTCGGCTGATATTGTGTGTTTATACTGTACACAGTACAGTATAGTATACTCTGAAATTTATCCTCTAATTTTTTTCTCTTAATTGTTTTAAGCTTTCAAATATATTTTCTTGAAGTTGATAAAATTTACAAACGACTCAACTGCATAATTATATCAAAACATTGGTTTTAAATTTAAGAGATGCATAGTACTTTAATTTACTGGTGATAATACTGTACACTACTATGATTCATATTTAAATTTCAAGCTACGATGCAAAGAATAAACAAAGCACAAAGTGCTAACAGTGATGTAGAGGAACACAGATGAAAAAAAGACTTAATCGAGTGATGTTTTACCGGTAAGGGCTTTACGATATATCTTTCCTCACTGAGATGTAAAGGTGGATGTTGCCCTTACAGGCACAGATATCATCTTTACTAGTCTTTTTTCAATTTGGTGTCGGTGCCAAGTAATGCACAGAATCTATTTAAAAGGAAAACTGTATTTCATAAATACAGTATTTGCCTTATTTAAAGTTCTCTTAAATTGAATACTAGAAAGTGTCAAAATTATTTGTGATTTCTTTTCCATATTAAATAGTGGATCTCATAGAGAAGTAAATAATTGTATAAAATGGTTAATTTAGTTATGGGTTTAAAATTAACATCCTGGTGTTTATAGCAGCAGAACAGGTTGTGGGGTGACAAGAATTTTGTCTCTAAATCTGTGTTTCTTCACTGGTACCAACAGTGACATCTCAAGAAGAAGTTGCCCGCAAAGCACGTGACGAAATGATTTGTTTGAAGTCGTCCTCGGAAGCAAAAGTTGATAAGTGAGTAGCCACCTCAAGTGTTGTTTGCCACTTACTAATGAGCCAGTTAAAGAAACCACCCACTTTCTTATTGATGTGTCAGTTAATGCTTTGGATATGCCTTTTAAGGATTATAAATCCTTGGCGAGTATGCATTTTTCTGGAGGAGGGGCCTAAATGTGGCTGTGTAGCTAGCCACACTGAAAGACCTAGACACACAAATTATAACCCTAGGAGTTCTTAATAGCTTACTAGAGGCCAAAATCTGCCCCTTTCCCCTCAGAGGTGCAGGAAGCTTTTTCAGGGGTGAAAATAGATTCAAGTTGTCTGCAGTGTCATTAAATTTAGGGAACTTATGGCCTCCCCCTTGGGGCCTATGATTTTGGTAAATTTGCAACTTTGCCTGCTGTCTTTACTAACGTCTTGGCTGTTTTGGCTTCATGATTTTGGAAGTCTAATAGGGTCCCGACAGCTTGTTTTCCCGGTTTGTGTCTTGCTTGTGGCGGTCTTGGAAGGGTTTTTCCGTCCTGGTTTATCCCCTTCAGGAATTTGATCCTTTATCATCTCCCTGGTAAGTCTCATTTTTTCTCTTTCTGTTGATAACAGGAAGCCACTGCTCGCCCCCCCGCCACCCCCCCCCTTCCGAGAAAACCAGTGTTGAGTATAGTGAAATGCCTCCTTCTGGGGAGGTCTCGGTGGTGGCTCCCTGGACCCTCCCTCCTTATTGAGTTCATTGGTTGATTTTCTTTGCATTGGATTGATGATTGTTGACAAACAACTGTCATACATAGAGACATTTAGATGAACTTACTTACTTTATGAATGCTTTTCATTGTATTTAAGTTGGGTCCATACAGAGGTTTTGACAGTCGATTAGTTAACACTGGTCTCCTGTTCTGTTTACTGTAATGCATGTTGCCAGGTGTACATTAGGTTATTTACTGTTCAGTTGAGTGCCTCAGCACTGGCACTTTGTCTTGTGAAGGTCCTAAACTGATTAGTGCTTCTAGTCTCTCAATTGCCATCTTGTATAACTAGAACATATTTGGATTGTTATAATTTATTTAAAGTTTTTAATTGTAAAACTTCCTATGTAATTACAGTATTCATTGTGATTAAAATGTAAAATTTTTGATAGAAAATTGTAATTGTATGCACCTTCATGAAATGCGTAACACACCTAATGAGGTTTAAGGAATGTGGTATTATTCAATAGTGTTGACTCTGTACTGCAAGAATTTCTTACATTTTCTTGTTTTTATCATCAAGGTAATAAATGTAATGGATTTCAACAGGCCCCTTTTACGTAATCTACTTGTGGGTTACTTTGCAACTCCAGCAGACAATCGTCAAGAAGTTCTCCGAATTATTGCTGAGGTGTTGAACTTTTCTGGGGAAGAGCGTGCCCGAACAGGATTGGATGTGCATGGTACCTCATGGCTCTCATCCATAGCTAATTTCCTTGCTCCCCCAGCGAGTAATGTTCGTGTTACCTCGAAGGTGGATGTTCTGGATCATACAGTGAGTCTTGGAGAGTACAGAATCTGAATGTTGAGCTTGAAATTTGAGCCAATGTTTAATGCTGGTTAAAGTTGATTAAATATCACAGGATAAAAAAAAAAACTATTTCACAAGTGCTCTATCAAATATTTTGTTCTATATATCCCATGTTACTTTTAACATATTTATTGATATGTGTCTATTTACAGTCACTCTCGCAAGCGTTCATCAGATTTCTCGAGGATGAATCGAGTCCACGGCTTCAGGCTCGCCTCCCAGCTGTTCAGATGGTTCAGCAGACCACAGAAAAAGCTGAGAAGAAAGCTCAGGCTAAAGCTCAGGCTGCTAATAAGGTAAGATTGTCATCTTGATCTAATTACAGTACAGTGGGAATGCCATCAAACACTATGGGGCAAAGCTAATGTTAATGGGGCTTTTCTTTGAACTGTCAGACTCCTGGAAACCACACAAGATAAAGCAATCACTGGCATTTAGCTTGGTGCCAAACTTATACAGTATATACATGATCGTTATTGGATCGAAAATCTAAAATTAAGGAATTTGCTGCCCGTGGTGGGCAGCCATGGTGGTCGTCTCCCGTCTTTCCTCACGTGGTGGGTGAGGAAAGGCAGTAGTGAGTTAGCTGACCTGCCTCCCTCACGAAAGTGTTACGCCTATGGAAATATTCTTCTTTTCCGGGTAAAGAAGGGTACCCTTTATCATTATGTACCCTTTATAGGGTAGATAATGATATGACAAAATTATAGATTCAGCCAGCCAGCTAGCAGCTCTGGTATTCAAAGATATAGTTATGATCCTATACATTTAACCATCTGTTTTGATAATTATGTAATTTGCTAAGTGTAGTTACAGGATGAGCTATCTCGTGATGTTCCATCTTCCCAGTAATCTTCAGGACTACTGATGGGTTTGGCCTCCACCACCACCTAGCTTGTTCTAACCGTCTACCACTGTTTGCAAAATGAACTTTTTTTTTTTTTTTTTTTTTTTTTTTTTTTTTTTTTTTTTTTTTTTTTAGCTTAGTTTCCTTAGTTTTAGCATTTGTCATCTTGTTCCAGGTTTCAAGAATTCTTCTTTGTCAATTCGAACTTTTTTCTAGCAAAGTTCAAACAGAAAATTTGATTAGGTTGACTAGAGCAGTGACACATTGTATTTCAATGATTACAGGGTGCTGTTTGCCTTCCTGTTAATGTTCTCTTCATTGTCACTACCTATATTAAAATCATTTTGCTTTAATTTTTGCATTATTTCATTATTAGTGATACAATATTACTGAACAGTAAATCACTATTTGAACCCTTTAATGATTCATTGTAAGAGTGATAATTTAATCTTTGACAGATCAACCCATTTATCAGCATTGGGGATGCATCGGCATCTGGTAGTGAATCGGGCTCGAGAAACTCATCACCTCTCCTGGCTGCAGCTTCCACTACTCCAACTATGCCCACTATAACCCCCGTGGTACCTACTTCTCCATCGGCCCTGGTAGTGCCAACTACGGTTACATCCAGCTCGGTGATGACCACAAGTGTTGTGTCAATGAATAAATACCTGAGCAACCTTTTAACATCTGAGGCAAGTGAGAAAGCTGATGAAATTGCCAGCAAACAGTTCACCTAATCTTTGTGGAACGGTAATAATCTTATTTGTATATTTGTATGATAAGGATATACCATGCTACCATTATTTTCTTCCCTTATTGTTATGGGATAAGAGTAAAATTACAATAGAGAATCCATGCAGTATATCTTGTATAGAAACAAAACTGTGATAACATTTTCTTAAGAATAAGTGTAAATATGACTAATATTAGGGAGTCTGGATCGACTTGGTGGAACTCAAAAGCATTAAATAATGCATTGTATAGTTATAGGCAATAGTAACCTTATTGGCTCTGGTTTTATATATGCTACAGAACACTTCTAGGGATCTCAAGTTTTTTACATACTGTACTGAAAATGCTTTGTTTTGCATTTTCCCAATGGACATGGGGTAAATATTATTTTTAAAACAATTTGTCGCAATAGACAACTTCCGAGTCTGATATTGCAGATAGTGTAACTAAAAAAGCATGATGTGAGCATAGGAGAACTTGAGAAGCCTTGAACAAAGTAAATATTTCATGGGTGTGTTATCATGGTGAAATGTGCCAAGGTTTGGGTGTGCAAGTTGCCAAAATTAACTTATTTTATACATTAAGGGTACATACAGGCCCTTGCTGAACCTTGTTTAGCAAGGACAGTTTCTCAATGTTTTAACGGGGGGGGGGGAGAGAATAGTTTTTACGTGTGAATTAAACTAAATTTGAAAGGGACATCAGCTTAAATACCGTTATAAACTAATTAAAATACTGAATCTTATGATATGCACATGTATTCAAGATTTGTATTTTAAGTTAAACCAAAGTGTTATAGTCCAGTTTTTTTTTTATATAATAAAGGTGGTGCTAAGGTAGCATTATTCCGTTCCCTAAATGCCTTTATACAGTAATGGATGAAATCATTAGTTACAAAAATCCAGTAATCATTATTTCCAGTACGAGATTTTTAATTTTGGATGGTAAAGGAATACTTTGCTGTAGTTACACAAATTTTTAGTGAAACAAAACAGAAAACTGGTTGCCCATTGAAGCATTAATGTGTAAGGTTTAGAGGCAGCATTTGGGCTACAGACACTAACAACCTGATGGATGATATGTCCTAATTTCATGTTCTACTTTTCCACTAGTTTTCACCACTTTTCTTTTAAGTGTAAATTGCAATAATTTTATTTTGTAGTTGAACCACAATTTGTAATTTTGACAAGCGTTTTGGGCACTAATCCTTTTGACACCTGTATCTCATTAGGCAAGGATGACATGGACAAATATTGAATATTTTGCATATAAAATTAATCTTGCTTATAAACTTTGTAAAAAAAATTATACTGGCATTTTAACAATTTCTGTATGCAAGTGATAGAAATTAAGGTATTACTTAGCTAAGAATACTGTACATCGAGATTAGAAATAAAATAGTATACTAAATGAATTTAGTTGTTAATGTATAATTTACAAGACAATGCCTTGCTAATACAGTATGGCAATAGGAATTTCTTGTTGGAAGCCCTGTCTGGATCTCTTGAAGCTACTTACACCGATAGTGTACCAGGTGCTGGGTCGCATCAACCACAGAGTTCTGTCTGGCCAACTGGGGACCAAGAGCCAAAACCTGGCCCCCTTCAGAGGCACAGGGAGCAGTGATATATATATATTTATTTATGCCAACAGCAGGGAAGGGACCCCAGCAAGACGAAACAAACCACAGCTATGAAGAGACCGTAGCCACAAATAGCCAGGAGAACTCTCCAACAATGTAAACAAAAGATCAAAACATACAAAACAAGCACCAGTCATTTAACCCATCTTACTCCTGCGTGGGGGGAAAAGGTAGCTCAATCAGCTGGTTTTGCAGCCCTTGGTTCTCTGATGTGTATAATGTGTGTATTGCCTCTCAGCTTGGGCTCCGGTTTTCTGCTTTCAGCTAAGTAGTAATTTCTTTGCCATTCTTGGCTTTTCTGTATGCTGCTTAGTGTAGGGCAAGTTTGGACTGAAGTGCATGTGCACAGGGTTTCCTTCCTTGTGTGTTTGCTAGTGCTGCCATTACACTTCACAGGGTAACTTCCCCAGTCCCTCATCGCTTGTGGTGGTTCTTGCCCAGGGTGGGGGTTAGGTTATTTGGGTCTCTATTTACTCTGGTATTGTGCAGCATTTGCTGACTTGGAGTACACTGGGTATTCTCGTGCTACACGTTAGTGCACCGAAGTTGACCTAAGCCAGGCTATGTTGGCTTACTATGCCATTTGTATATATTGGTTTACTCCTGTATTAATAGACATGGACATCACACTATTAGTGTTGGTTCTGTTGGTATAGATTCAGTGGAGTATTCCTTTAGTCGGCGTAGCATCAGTGCCTGGGTTTCCCGCTTGGTCAAGTTTCATGGCACTTGGCGATATTCATTCCTTCTGCCATACTGCCTGTTGGGTCAGTGACACCTTCGACCCCGAATCTTGTGGGGTTTGTTCTCGTATGGCCACTCTTTTTGGCTCCTAATGAGGTTTAGGCTTCTCAGGCAGCAACCATTTTACAAGTTCAGTTTGGTAGGTTACATTGGGCTTGGTTATGTGCCCAGGTGGATGCCCCTAAGCTACCCAGGTTGGTGTTTAGGCATCTGGAATTGGAGGTTTTCGTCAATATAATTTTGGGTCAGTCCACTCTACCACCTTTTCCCGGCAGACATGGTTCGCTCTTCTGATCCTCTTTGCTGCTTCCAGGCATAAAGGGTCAAAGGGTTTTGGGTAGGGATTAGTTAAAGATGTGCCTCCAGGGGTTGCCCCGTCCAATGCAGGTATAGAGGCAGTCGAGCTGGCTAGTCGTGCTGAGGGTTCTAGGTATTTTTGGCCAGAACCTTCTTCCTCTGGTTGAGAATGCTGACACTGCCTGGGGCCCCTCCACTGCAGCTTCTGTTGGATGAGTCAGTTTGACATTTAAGCCTGGCTCCTTTTGCAGGGGGTGGGGTTTCCATATCCAACCCCCCCCCCCCCCTTTTATGAATATGCTTTAAATGTGGCGTACTCCTAGGGGTTCAGTTCTGCATGCCTTTGGACCCATCAGGATCGTCTTTCTGGAGATTTTCATCCTCCTAAGTCTCCAAACACGGTTTAGGCAGCCAGGTATCTTGTCAATTTGTCTAGGCCCAGGCACCCTTGTGGGGCTTTGGGTTGTCTGCTGCATCCTGGCCTTTCAGTGATTCTTCCTCCCTGGCCCTGTGTTAACTCTGGTGGCTTGGACACCTTCCCTCTCCAGGTCGTTCAGGGAGGGTGGAGACTTTCTCACATCTAACCTAGAACCGAGGGCTGTCACCTGCTAGCTACTACTACCCCCCCCCCCCTCCTCCCATCCCCAAACAAATGAGGCAAATGAGCTGGCGGTTGTTTTTAAACTTTCGATAGATTGTTCATATTGTTGCAGAGTAGTTCTGGCAGTTCGTGAAACTACGATCTCTTGTAGAGCCGTGTGTTTTTTTTTTTTTTTCTTGCCGACATTCTGGGTCCCTTCCCTGGTGGTGGCATAAATAAATAAATGCCAGTACTCCGTGCCTCCGAGGGGTGGCCAGGTTCTGGCTCTTGGTCCCCGGTAGACCAGATAGAACTCTGCAGCTAATGCAACCCGTTCTCGCAAATTTAATAAGTCAATATTGACTTATTAGTTGCGTGCATAGGTGACATACTAAACATAATAGTTTCCCTTGAAAAGCTTCATAGAAAACACCGACCTTACCTAACCTACTTAGTATGTTAAAATAAGCATCTTATAGCTTCGTAATTACAATTGTTACTTAACCTATTATAGGTATAGGTTAGGTAATAATTGTAATTACGAAGCAATAAGATGCTTATCTTAACATACTAAGAAGGTTAGGTAAGGTCGGTGTTTTCTATGAAGCTTTTCAAGGGAAACTATTGTTAAGTATGTCACCTATGCACATATTTAATAAGTCAATATTGACTTATTAAATTTGCGAGAACGGGTTGGCTAATGCGACCCAAAAGATAGTACACTATCGGTGGAAGTAGCTTCAGGAAGCCACCGAGGCTCTCCCAGAAATTACATTCAATGGTGGCAGTTTTCTTTTGTTACTGTTGGTCTGTTGCTATTCAGTTAATGAAAATTGTTGTAAATACTATGTAAGGTTTTATAATTTTGCTTTAATGTCAGAGTAATAAAGGTTAAACATTCAAACTTCTTTCCTTACCTTAAACATTTAATGAATTATTTCATGCAAGAGTTACAGCAATGCTTATAATAAAAAATTTTTTATTATAAGACAAGGCCCAGTGGCTCCCTAAAACTACATGCTGAGATAATTACCATCTACTGGGTCACATCATCCATACAGTTCTGGAAACTTACCAGTGACTGGTGCCAGAACCCAGTCTTTTTTCCTCAGAGGCACACACACCGATGGGCTTACCATAGCTCGTGCTACTTCTAACATTTTTTTATCCAGGTAGCGAATCTTAAACAACTCAAAGGCACAGGGAGTTGTGATGTTTCTTTTGCCACCTTACCAAAAAAGGCAACCAGAAAGTCAGTCAAAACAAACTACAATACTATTAGAATCAAGGGAGACCAAAGCTTCAACACCGGCCAAAAGAAGCATCCACACTTGGCAGGTAGCTCACCGTCTACTGGGGCCCCGAGATCTAGGGCAGATGTAGACATCCACCAAATGACCTGGTAGGGAGGAACAGGAAGCCTCTGGGGCTTACCCAGATATCGACATTTCATTACATTCAGAACTGATTTTCTGAGGGAAGCCCCTTGTGGCTCCCTGAAGCTAAATACCCATGGAGAAGGAAGAAAATATAAGAATTTACTAGAGAGGATGGAGCAGCGCAGGAATAAGAACAAGGACGAGACTTCTGGCCAAGACATATGATCCCAGAAAATAAGCCATGTAACAGGAGACAGAGGAAACTGGATGAACCCACAAGGCATTCACTAAAGCAGAATCAGTGGCAAGATGGTCGTGGTGGAGAGCCACCACCGGACACAACACCATGCAACCAAGGGACCTGTCCAAGGAGTCAACCAACTCTCTCTTCACCAGAAGAGGAGCTGGCTGCAGTGAACATGCCACTCATCAGAGCCAAAAGAGGTAGGAAATTATCAGGGAAAAGTGCCGTGCCATGCCATTACGACTATACAGCACTTGGAAGGGGTCAGGATTTAGGATGGGACGGGAAAAGGTATGGTGCCCAACCACTCGGACGGTCGGAGATTGAACGCCGACCTGCATGAAGCGAGACTATCGTTCTATCGTCCAGCCCAAGTGGTTGGGCCAGAGCCAAACAAATACCCTGCCTTTGGAAGAGTATGAAGCTTCCCAACCCAGTAACTGGTGGTAAGAAAAACAAAAGGCAAAGCCTTAGTGAAGGAATCCCAGATAGAAAGGGATACCTCAGATGACAAGAAAGAAAAAAAAAACAGGGCCAAAGACCAGGCAGGCTCAAGTAGTGCATGAGCAGGCCAGAGGTGAAATGATCCACGAGAAAGCCTGTGAAATGGCACCAAGATTGTATCTACAACTAACAAGCTGTAGTGCCTGCCAGTGCCACACGATGAGGCGACAGTATTTGGCACGAGATGCCGACTAAGAAAAAACCAAGAAAGAGGAGGAGAGCATCACACACTGAAACCAAAGCCCAGTGATGTGAAAGGAGTGCCATGAAACCTCATACTGTCTCCGAGAAGAATGCAGGTCAGACACCATCAGAGAAGGTTGCCATCAAGATGGCGAGAAATATGGGTTTAAAAGTCCAAATGGAGAGCTGAGGAGAAGGTTGACACAAAAGTAAGACACCAAGCTGACCTTCTAATAGAGACCGAGCCGCAGAAAAATGCCTGGGTATAGACACCAAGCAAGCAGCACCTAAAACCAAGGCTGAGCCAGCCTCCAGGGAACCAGGAAAATGATTCTTCCTTGGTAGGATTCCAACCTGGCCAGGCCACTGAGCAACAGCCAGACCAGATGAAAGAGGAGCTAGGGACCCCCCCCCCCCCCACCTCAAGTAGTCCAGCCAAAAGGTTTCCACCGTGAGACCCTCATGATAAAGAATAGTACCACATACAAAAGAAGGGGCCGATTCCATGCCTACACAAAGAGGTCCACATCCAGGAGCCCATACGTCACGCAAAGCCAAAGAAAGATGGCAGCATCAACAGTCCATTCTGTGGAAACAAGATGGAACTAGGACAGACTGTCTGAGAGCATTTCACTGCAGGAAACAACCCTCCTCAGAGGGAACAGAGTCGAATAGGAGCTAGCCCTTTGCTCAGACCCTGCAGGCAGTGAGCTATCTCCCCTGAAATAAACGTGGGCGGTGGGGAAACAAGCTTGCACTAGTTCAGAGAGAATTCGATCATTTGTGGGCCAATTTTGAGGCTTTGGTCTCTTTGAATCCAGTAGTGGTTTATTTTGCAGCCCGTCCTTAAAGTCCAAAGTCCATTCCATGCACCCACCAAACCCCGTTTTTTAATAAAAAACGGTTTACACAAGACTCACAACTGATGATATCCGAACACTTCCAGAACAAGTGTCTCCCTGATGACTTGTTTGAACTACAACGCTGTAAATGCTTCACCCATGTACTACAAATGCAAATAATCGGCAACAGAACCGAAACACCTAACCTAACCAGTGCCTAAATATGCACAATATGCTAATATATAATAATATTAATTTATATTTGAGAAACGTTCTGTTTTGAATGAACAGAATGTTAAAATTAATGAATGCGTCTTTCGGGTCGACCACTGGATAGAATGGGAGTTGTATTTTGATACGCTGACTTTCTGGTTGCCTTCCCCAGTGAGGTGGTGAAAATAAATGTCACCGCTCACTGCAGCTCAAGAGGGGAGCTGGGTTCTGGCTCCAGTCCCCGGTTGGTCTCTAGAACTATACAACTGGTGTGACCCAGTAGATGGTAACCATCTCAGCATACAGCTTCAGGGAGCCACAAGGGACTCTTTCCCCCAGAAATGCTCTTAGACAAATACTGATCTCATACCATTAGTACATATAAGGTTCTCAATAAAAAAATCCCTCGAACACTTAAATATATTTATATCACGCTTCTCATACAATCAGCTGAGAGAAAGACATAAGTATTTTTTTTAGGAGACAAAAATACCCATTGACATATCATTACAGTAATCAGAATATTACACAGACGGGCACACTGATGTTTGAAGTGAGGGAGACAGTTGATTTTGGCACAGTGGTCCATGGGTAGAAGAGGGTTGACCCAAGCTCAGGAGTGTTGTAGGCAACCTGACTGAGGCACCAACACAGTGCAGGGTCATGTGTATCAGAAGAAGCTGGGCATTAGGCTCTACACTCCCTGTTGGAGAAGTTGGGCTGAAGGCTCATTCATTTCAATGGCAGGTTCAGGTTGGCTTTTTGAACTGGGCTGGTGATGAACTGTAGTGTACTCGAGGTTATTTTTGTTATGGTTAAGACTGCCTGTACTCTTAACCTCTCAGATGAAGTAGAAACAGCATAATGCCAAATATGTTCTTTTAAGAGACAATTTGGCTAATATACTTTAAAATGTTCCCGTGTCTAACATCTGGTACACAAGTTTTGTTTCATCACCTAAGACCCGTGCCATAGACCCGACTTGCTTTGTCCTTCTTTCCAACCCACCACAGATCAGCAGCAAACATGCACATCAACATCCACTCTCTCTCTCAGACCAACATTTACAAATAGAATAGTTATGGGAACAATTCATGTATCTATTAAAATGTCTATCAATCTACAGCTAACATCAATCTCTTTGGCTTAAGATCCAAACTAAAGTAATGAAAATGCAATTAAGTACAATACCAATGACGACATGAATGATTGTATTACAGGGTGGGATTGCAAGGGTTAAGGGGATGAGGTGTTGTGTATCCAACATAGACTGGGTGCTCTGAACAGGAAAAGAGAACTGAAAAATAGTGCTCTGTCCAACCTTCATATTTATCCCAGCAGGTGCCTTGACAGATAAGCACCATAGAGGGTAGGACTACAGGAAGAGGTAGGGTAGGAGGGATGATACTGCCAGATTGCACATGCATACAGTAAAAATGCATCCTATGCAAATACTTTGTACACAGCATTTGTTTTGTGCACCAGCCCTACCCTAGAGCACCCAGACGACGAGGAAGGGAAGAATACTGATGATCACAGTGAGTCAGGCCCCACTGAGTCGAGACTGTCAGGGAGTCGATCCCCACAGCAAGACGGGCCCTACTACGAGTCGGACTCCATGATAAGTCAGAGTTCTGAGGGGTATCAGGATCCCGTAACTTCTCCCTGCCGCCACTCTCCTTCCAAGCCGCTGCCATGAAAAGTTTATGACTTACAGAAGCCCCTACTGTGCAACCTCATCTAATCTGGTCCTATCTTCTGAAACAGGCATATGGCTATTGAATACTCATTTGAAATTACATAACCAGCTGGGAATTTGAGATAGAAGCACTCAGATTTTTGTCAAGATGTATAGCTGTTGCATAATTTGGGCCAGAGCCTGCACCATTTAAAGTGGAAAGATGCAAATTACTTCTGTAAGCTTCCAGCCTACAGCAGCGGCACAGCCTGGAGTGGCACAGCAGGGGGTAAGGGTGAGGGCCCGAGAGCCACTGAGGATTTTATAGAGTACCTGCCCCTTTTGAGATTCCAGATGCACAGATGAGTGACAGCAGATGGGAGAAAACCTATCACCTCTCGGTGCTTACATCTGGCATAATTGGAGGCAGATATACCAGACATTATGAATAGTATGTTCCAATATATTATGAGACTGGACACTGGGTGTAGCACTTCTGTACGATGGGTTTCACCCTACCACGTGCTGCCATGTGTCAGCAGGTAGGGCAAGTCACCGGCATAGCCGAAGACTAGTCCAGCATATGAATCAGACCGGGCTATCTGAGACCACTCTGGTAGTGAGGTGGAAAGGTAATTCTCCACTGCACATTATAGAGCAATTTCTACTGACAGCAATACTAATAAACACAAAGTGTTGTCTACAGAGCATTAATGGTGGGCATACTGCTTGCTTTATATGTTTTTTTATCAAGCAGGTCAGCTATGACATCAGCAGAGAAACAAAGCTGCTTCTGCTGTGCATGCAACTGTTTTCAGCTTCACAGCATGCAGTAGTCACTCACTGGCAGACTACAGCAAAAATAGCATATCTCACCTGACCAGGATGCTCGATTTATGTCGCAGTCTCTTGCATGCTGCACGAGAATTTTTGCAGACCTCATTCACCTTCACCATAAGTCCAGTATACTTGTGTGTTGCATGCACCACAATTCCCCAGCAATGGTGGAGGCTTGTATGGCATACAAAATGACTGCAAAAGGCTGTCTGCCCATGACTGTCTGTTGGACTGCAAACAAACAAGCATTCCTGGTTTTGCTGGGTTGTAAGCAGCTCACAAGACAACTATCTACTTAACAATGCAGATTTCGACCACAACACAAACAATGAAGACAGCAAAACTGCAAACTACAAGATTTGATTCTTTTTCTACCAGTACATTATCTACTATCTTTGGCCTTGTTGCAATACCAATGTTTTCTGGGCTATGAGATATGGTAATGAGTCAAGAATGGTTGGAGAACACTGCCTTGGTGGTGGGTGAGCAGGGATGGATGCAACACGGCACCACACCAAACTTGGCCAGAGGGTTAGGAAAGGTTTACAAAGCCTCTTCTAAGCCAAGGCCAAGTAATATTGCACACAGAGACAGCAGGTGTGGCTTCTGGTGCATAGGCCTTGAGTATGGCCTAAGGCAGCCAGTGATCGCAGTGGCACCAGCCACCTGGGGGAGACGGATCACTGCTTGCCCCCCATCAAGCTCACCCACCAGTCACAACAAAATTCCTTCTTTGTGCGAAAGACGATAAGGCAGATGACAAGTGACTTGAGTAGCCAGCTGGGGGGCCACACTCGTGACTGGACCTGGACCCCCAGCGGCTCAATGACATTCAACCTAGTTCCTCTGCTCCCAGCCAGACCAAAGAGGTGGGGGCCAGGAGTAAAGTTCAGGCTTGGAGCAATACTGTGGGCACACGCAGGTGAAAGGCAGAGAAGCACCGGGCAGTGCTGGGGGAGACTTGCCCACACCCCGCTGCCCACACATCACAATAGTACCACACTACCAAAAAAATAAAATAATCAACAGACAAACGACTGGAAGATTTGCTAGAGGGCGCAGCGGTGACGGGTCGCAGCATCACTGGCTTAATTCACTAACCTGAGACCATAGCCAATATTAGCCTACTCTAGGCTGCTTCACCAGTCCAGAGATTCTCAATTAAGCATCATATGTCACAATCAAAGAAAGAACTCATTGCAAGTCTCTGACACTGGTGCCTCCCATTATTTACCAGACATCTTTAGTTAATGGAAAGGGTTTTAATGCAGCAAATTCATTATTAATTACATTATAAAATCAGCACCATAACTGTATTCAGTCACCATATGAAATATTTCAAATGAGAATTATAATAGGAATTGCCTTTTTACAGAGAAATCCATTAATCAAAGTTAATTGTCTGGTCCCTAAGGGAGATGCCACTGAGTGGTGAATGGTGTAGCCTGTGTGGCTATCTTGGCTACAGGGCTGACCTACAACCTCAAAGTAGGCTGCGACACACACACACACACACACCACCGCCTGGGACTTGTTACACACATGCGCATACACACCAACATTCACGGGGTAGGGTAGGATGGGGTGGGGAATTTTTGTCCCCTGCTACTATGCATTGAGTTACACATGTCTGTGTACATTATCTTTTGGTTCCCTATCTTTTTATAAGATCATTAATATATTGGGTGGAAAGCTTTGTCCCTTTTCTGAATGTGAAATGCAATACTGGTCTAAGCTCAATATGTAAATCAACAATTGTGGACCTTATTCAGTTCTACCTGCAATTGTAATGTAAAACCATCCCTTTCTTGTCTAAAGCTCAGTAACACCGAACCCTTATTAAAACTGCCAAGGAAATAGAGAAGACACACAGTAATTGTATGCCATTTGAGAACTATAAAAGCACATTACCACATTGGCTACAAATATTATAATTATCCACTACCTGCATGTTTGTAGTACACTGGTGATGACAGCAGCAATGTTGAGCTTCAAAGCTGTATTTAATAACTGCAGTTTTCCTGTTTATAATGCAGGAGAAAAGCCTTAAGTACACCAAAAGGCCCACAAAAAGCCGCTCTCATCACAAGATTATAAACTGTGCGTAGATAAGAGTTACTAAGTTCACGGTCACACCCAGGGGTGAGCAAATGTAAACAGCATGAATCCTTTATCTCCCGTCATATTTCGTGAGTACCCGAGGTGCTCATCCAACTCTGGTGTGTATTTTCGATAGAAAAACGTGTGTGGCCAAGAAACTGGTCCATCAGCAGCTGGAGGAGCATTTTCACGAAACCATCATCATTACTGAAGTTCCTGCATATTTACATAGTACATTTTTTTCCACCAAGTGCCATGGGAGCAAATTGTCCCATTCATGTATAAAGTTTAACCGCAAGCTACAATGATTCCAAAGCCCCTTTCATTTGCTCCTCCCTCCAGTGCAACTGCAATGTCTTCAAAGTCAGACATAAAACTAGCAGTGACTAGTTTTGTCTACTTTGTCACTAGTAACTTGGAATCATTTGATACTATTTGTGACTATATGAGCAATTCTCATCATTGACAAGTACTTCAATTTCATTGCATTATGAGCATTACTGGACTACTGTCTAATGATCAGAGTTGCTCATCATGTCAAAAATGCAATAGGCTTAAAACCTCCAGTATTGGAAGTCAAAAGATTGGCATTCATATTTCTAACATTACACTGAGAGAAGTTAGCAAAAAATAAATAAACAACTTGTCACCTCTTTTGTAAAATTCTTTATCAACTCATTTCTTGTATTACACTTGAGATACGTCATGCACTGACAAAACAATACTATATAAATACTATTCACAATAAAAAAGCATCCTACATCTTGTCCATGAAATATTTTCCAGCATGAAATATATCTTTTAAAAAATATTGTAACCTATATTCTCAGAGATCTTCCACTTTAAAACCTTCCCAAAATGAATCATTATAAGTGTACTGTATTATAGAAATAATTACAGTATCCTATTCACTGTTGTGCTTGCTCCACATCCAACTCTTTGTGCATTTAAAACAGTTAAAAAAATTATTCTTTGCTTATATAGCTTTGATCACCTGGTTGATTCAAGTCTCCACCAGAAGAAAATTGAATTTTCCACATTTTGGCAGATCAAAATTCCAGGAGAGACTTTAGCACTTTGTACCTGGAAAAAAGAAAACAGAATTATCTTTCTTACTGAACCACATGCTGCTATCCTTGCAGCATGTGGAGCTGAAATTCATGCAAGAAACTCAATAATTAGTAATGGTAATGTCTTCTCACAGACATAACATAATATAAAAACTCACTTGTGTATTTGTGAAATTTATGTAAGGAATTTACAAACACAGTCTTTTGCACTCTCCTGAATGCTTTCTCAAGGTCCGAGTGTGATTAGGACGAGACTTGCATCTGAACATCTAAGATTAGACGTTCAGATGTAAGTCTCGTCCTAATCACACACTCGGACCTTGACAAAGCATTCCGGTTGAGTGCAAAAGACTGTGTTTGTAAATTCCTTACATAAATTTCACAAATACACAAGTGTGGGTATTTATCCTAAAGCCAATAATCATGAAAACAGCATTCCCGGTCAAAGTGGGGGGGGGGGGGGAGCAGTGCAGCACACTTCATATATTCACTATAGATTTATTGAAAGTGATGAATATTGTTGTAAAGAGCACCAAGTGATAACAATGGAGAAAAATATCAAGTGTAGACTTTATGGATGATTAAGATTTGCATATACCTGTAAGGCTTTTTTCAGTGTGATGACATCCTTACAGGTGAAATGCCATCTTTAATAAAGTCTACTCTCAACTTGGTTGTTTTTATCAACAACTAATGAAAATCAAAAGCACCACGAGAATACAGAAAAAATACAATGAGTTTCATGGAGCTTAAGCGTTTTGCAAGTCATTTCTGCATCTACTCATTCTTCTACTTTCAGTGAAAATTAAGAATGTGCATCAAGATTTATATCAACAGCACAGTCAACCCACAATTTAGAGAGCATGATTTCAGAGCAACACTAAAATGCAAAGTGGTAAGCTCACCTGCATGAGAAGCAGTCAGAACTGCACAGGAGCTGGTTACTATTTTTATCTCTATGAATGTCTAAGTTCAATGCACCACAAGGTTTGATTAAGTTATAATTTTATAATAATACTTAGCCAGTTACACACACACACACACTGCTATACTTACTCTTGCTGCACTAGCTTAGGCCTGACATGGTGCAGCTGCCGTTGACTTAAATGCTTTATTAACGAAGGAGAATCCTCTAAATTCATCTTGATTAATGGCACGAACCACCTCAGCATTTATGAATGTGAGAGTCGGCTCTTCCTTGGTAAACTCTGCATCGAAGTTCACAGCGTCCTTACGTCCCTTCTGGTGTTGCAAGCACACACATTATACTCAAAACATCATATAAATTTTTTTATTAATTAGCCTAACGTAAAACAAAGTGGAAACCAAATGAAATGAAATGATTCCTCTGTTAAAAATTAAGATCTGTTATTAGTGACACTGAGACAGTAATTGCTCCATAAGCTAGCACAACAAACTTCCAAATTATTGTATTCTTGAGTTTTTCGAACATGAAAGGATCATACCAATATGTAGAAGCACACATACTTTTCCAAGCCTAAACATCTACCTGATGCACCCCGTATGTTACTGTAGCATGCAACATACCGGTACATTTTTAGTAGCAGTATCATGTTGCCTTCAATTAATCACATATCTAAATCTCTCTCACATCCAAGTAAGCTATTATTACAAAAATAAACCAAGTATTAACAATTATTTATAAATAACTTCCAAATACTTACAATTTTAGGTGTGAAAGGTGGCTTTACTTTTCGCTGCTCGAGCGCATCCCAATCAATTTCCCTAAAGAACTTATGGTTACGGATTGCCAGTTCACCGCCACGTTCCATGACGCACCCTAGTCGCTTTGAAGGTTCCTTTGTCATGAACTGTGAAGGGGTGATTCTTAAGTCATCTTATTTCTTAACATTTTGCTAAAGTTGGATAAATTATGATACATTTATATATAATGTTTCCCTAATGATACTTGCCTATAGTTTACAGTATTCCCTCAATATTTGTGGGTTACAAGTTCATGAATTTACATACTTGCATACTTGGGTTAGGAAGCCTCATCCATGTCACAGGGAACAGAATGGGAAGCCCCAGACAAACAAATTATGCCTTCTTCAATCTGTCCATGCATACACATACAGTGACCAAATTGCAAGACAGTTTGGTATTGAATGCCTGAAGATAGGAGACCGTGGACCTATGAGAAAAAAACAGCAGCTATCAGCAGACCAAGCCTGAAAGCCAGTACACTAAGCCTGATTGTGATTTTCATTCCCTACCAGAGTAGTCTTTTAAGGTTTTGGGTTCCTCGTCTGGGGGCGCGCACACTTTCTGACTGCCCTGTCCCTTGTAGCGAGGACTTGCGACCTAGTCGAAAATGTGAGGTCTGTTGACAAGCTGGTTTAGTCAAGACCGTATAATAGTTTAATTATATACACTTGTCTAGACTCCAAGCCAGGGTTCCTCCTCATGGGAAACAAGAACTGGGACACCAGTGAGGAAACCACTCCAAAAATGTTTATTTCATTATACCGCTTCATTTTTATTGATGCCGTCTTGTAAGGTTTTTTTTTTACCAGTGTATTTCCAGCTGAGAAATGACAGTAGTGTTAAGTAATATGTTGATAAAGGTCTTTCATCGAGAGCTGAATAAGACTAGGACTTTTGTTGGGTCTCGAACACATTCCATTTTTTTTTCATAAAACAATATACAATATTCTATACGAGGCATTTCTAGGAACATATCCTTCACAAATATTGAGCGACTACTATATTTAGTTCAACATTACATTACTAATAAGATAAAATAATGGTATAAATAGTATAACAAAAATGTCTTCACATTAACATTAAAATTTTCTGAAAAGTTATTCCATGCAAAAAAAGAAATGCATAACTTGTGATAATTATTGCACATTTAATTAAATACTTTCCAAACAACCATATACAGTACTGTATTTCAACTAGGTAATGTATTCCTAGTTAATTTACAATTGTTCTCTACTATACTGGGTTTTTTATGCAGGCGAGTACAGAAACTGATGATTTATGACTCCTGTTAGCAAGCTCTGAGCTTTCCCTTTCTAACTGCATATGGTAAGTCTTACTCACTAGTTTCCCTTAAATACAATCTGCCAAATGGTTATCAATCAATTACCCAATTACTGCTGGGTGAACAGAGGCAAACAGTTAAGGATTGATGCCCAGACAATCCTCCCTGGCCAGAACTCGAACCTAGACATCACTCACAAGGCAACTGTTACCACCATGCCACCAGGAACTAAATTAAACAAATATAAAAATATTGATATAATTAAATGTTTAATCAAATATAAAACTAACCCCTTTTAAAATTGAGACAGCCTCTTTGGAGAGCCAAACAGGATACAAAACTTCTTCATGAAGGATGGACTCGAACAAGTCATCCTCATTGTCGGCTTCAAACGGAGGCTGGCCCGCCATCATTTCATACATCAGGACACCCAATGCCCACCAGTCAACACTTGCTCCATAATCTAATTCTTTGAGGATCTGTTGAATAATTGAATAACTTCAATATTGCTGGTACAGTGGTCACATTTCTTAATTAGATTTGCAAGTACAGTACTCTATACCATGCTATCAAAACATTTTATGCTTATTTGTCATTATGTTATAACCATTCCCTTACTGCACTAGTTCCCAACCAGTAAGTCACGAACGGGGCTACAAAATGTTTTCTGATGGGGATTACAGAACCTAAATTCTGAGCACTGTATATCTGAATCTTTGAGAATTAGCAAGATGCAAGTATACTGATTAGGCAATGGATATCAATTTCATATTTGAACACATCTGAAATTCTCTACTGCTAGGCCTAGTTGCTTAGTGTGATTTTTTTTAGTGATTATGCACACACACCTGACAATTTCATCAGAAAATGAATTAAAAAAAAAAAAAAAAAAAAAAAAATTTCTTCAACATTAGAAAACAACTACTGTACAGTACATGTATGCATCACCAAATTTACAGGAGACCCAAGGCAATTCTTACAAGCCTGTTTTAAATAAAGTTTTTAACTCGTCTGAAGAAAAGGCACACGTTTCTAAATGTATTTGAGAAAACTCTTAATTTTGAGTATTAGAAAACAAGACCACAAAGGTTGGGAACCACTGTTTTAGTCTTTAACCGTGTTAATAAGTTATCACGAAAACCAAATTAAATGAAACAAAATGGTTTCTTCTGCCATCTTCTATTCACCTGAACTTGAACACTAAATGTTTTTTAATAGCAATCGAAGTACTGTACTTATTTGTACTGTACTTCTATACATAATAAACATTTATATGAATATTAGTACATATATTTTAGTAAAATAACAATACAAGTATATCATCTATTTCAAATAAATTTAAATCTTATACTTTTTGTTTACTTAAGAGGTTAAATAAGATCTGTAGCAAGAGTTGCAAATTAAAACTTCTTTGAAGAATATATGCAAGTACTATTTTGCACACAATGTCTGCCAACTAAAACACCCTTCTACAAGGAAAAAGGAACTTGACTAGTTGGGTACTGACTGTTAGTACAGGCTGTATACAAGTACACAAAGTACATACAACACAACTTCAGTTAATGGGATGGGACAATCATTGCAACATTGTTCAACGAGTTCACATTGTTAATCCATCTTCGATAAGTCATTTTTTTTTAAGTTTAATCGCAAATAAATGTGTACTCACGCCATAAACAACAAACAGCAGTTAAAAGCAGAAACAATATACCTACAAGTCCTTGATATCTCACCAGTCTAAATTCAGTAATCAACCCTTTTACTGCAGCCCTTTCTGGAAAGTGTTCTCATCAAGGCAAGAAAAATATAAAATGTATAGTTTTGTTCTGCATCCTTTATTACATCTACTTATAACAAGAAAAATACCTGCTTTTTCCATCTATGCCACTGAAAATGCTGCCAAAATTCTTTCAGCAGTTAAAAAAAAAATAATTACTCCTCTGAGTCTCCATATAAAATAAAAGATGGTCCAAGAAATGCAATACTGTGACACTAGCCCATACACATTCCCTAGATATCGAATATCTTGCATACAACAAATATACTGCTATATACCAGTACAGTATATTAATATAGATATGTAGATATATATACAGTATGTATAATTAAATTTTTTGGGTGGCAAAAGGTGGAATAGTTCTCTTTATTACAGTACATTTCCAGTAAGAAAATGAAATGATCTTTCCAGAAAACTTTTTCAATACAGAGTAAAAATAACAAATACAAATTTTTGTAAATTATACATTCAGAGCAAGAAAATGATTCTTCCTGGCTACAACTGGGCAGCTCCCCTCAGTTTACCACGCTATCACAAGTGAAAATGTCAGGCTCCTGTTGACAAACTCAGCATGGCGAGGACAACTACCTTCTTCACTTGCCCCCACTCTCACCACCATTGGTGCTGGGAATTTTCTCATGGATCAAAGATCAAAAGATCAACCACTGCAGAAGTTAGTGGCCGAGAAGGAAGAAAACTTGCCCATGAAAAACTAATCTCCAATACCCAAAGAAGTCACAGAACTACTTAATCCCCACTCAAACAATTACCCTAAATGCAATCAGGCAGTGTCCCACATAGGTAACTGACTCCATGACAGGAATGAAGAACTACTAATGCTTGTTGACCAAACCACACACTAGAAAGTAAAGAGAAACCACACTAGAAAGTGTGGTTTGGTCAACATATTTCAGCCACTTTATTGTGACTCCTCGTCTGCATACTAATGCTTCATTTTTCAGTTTACACCCCTTGGTAGCTTCCATCACTTACTTACCAAAATGCCTCAAAAGGGACTATGTAAGAAGACAAAGGGCAAACGGCCATGCAGAACAGAACATTCTAAGTTATTCAGGGGGCATTAATTAACCGAAGACCTCGGACAAAAAAAAATTCTGAGGGCAACAAATCGCATCAGAGACGAGTGACTGCAAGCAGGTAGGCTGGCAACAGCTGCAGACTTTTAAAACCCCACAGATGCCTCAAAGGCCAGGGATGAAGAGATTGCAGATATGGTAAAGAAGAAAAAAAATAGTGTGGCAAAAGCAGGAGAGCAGGAACCCAAGGTTAGGTTAGTTTGTCAAAGCAACACAAGTAAAAAAATATTTTTACGGTTTGTCAAACTCAATAGTTCAGAGTTCTACTTTCTAATTTCATTGTACGTTGGTATATATACTATGGTCCTCATTACTACCAAACCAGGAGAATTCAGTTGCACTGAATTATCAATGCAATTGAATTTTTTTTTTTAACTGATTGGGGAAAAAAAGTGTAAAGGAGCTAGAGAGCTTATTAAGAAAGCAGTACAGTTAACTTATAAATGTTGCTCAAGATGGCTCCCTGACCCTGTAAATCTATTTTGAACAGCAGGAAGTCATGGGTAATCCATGACATTGTGGGGGAAATCCATCGAGTCAGATGAAGTGATGTACTGTATGCTAATCAGCAGGTCAGAGGAAACCAACCAATTGCGAGCATACAACAATGACGTCCAGAGTGGGTGTCAAGGGTGATGTCACTACTTGAACGTATTTAATTACACTAATTTTAAAGCACTGTGGAGCACAAATCAGCCATCAGTAGCTGGCCACTCAGTGGCCAGTTGTCAGTAGTCTGTCAAGTAGGCAGCCAGTTGTTTGGTTGTAAGGAGCCTAATGGTGTGGCTCAGTCCTGTTACCAATGATAGAAATTCAGTGTTTGGTATGCACTGGCAGTGTATGCAAGTAGTGGAGTAATAATGTTGTAAGGGAAACTGCCTAGTGAGAGGAACTCCAGTAAGGCTACGACATACCCACGGAAATCATCTCACCAGGATTGAGGACATCACTGGTGTGGGAGATTACAGCAGCATTTTGCAGAGGCAGTGGGGCTGAAGTAGAGCCCCTGGGACTGCTTTATATATTCATCGGCAATTTGGTAACTACCATCTGGAAGGCCACCAAGAGACCTGGTTAGTGACTGAGGTGAGCTGTGTGGGGTTTAATGAGCTCGGTGCAGTGTGGCAACAGTGGGAAAACATAAAAAAAGAATAATGGTAAACAGAGTGCAGTTGTGTGGCAAGCGAGGTAACCACAAACAATTGATGGTTCTAGTGAAACATAAGGATAATGTGGCGATCCCTGAAGATTACAAGTGCTCATCGCAGACTGAGGAAATGTAGTAACTACTCATTAAGTTAGTGACAGTGATTAAGTAAAAGGGAAAATTGATGCAGTGGGGATTAATTAATTGTGATTAAAGAGAAAGTGTCAGTGGTGATCAAGCTAACCAATATATTACTATAATTAGCTGCAGCATACAAGGTACAGTGCCAAGGCAGTGAATACTGTGACAATGATGAAAGGCAGTTTACAAGATACAGATTAATCAAAACTCTATGGATAAATCTCTAGTATCTTCTGCACCATCAAAGGAAGACGAGCCGAGAGAACCACAGTCAACAGTGGGGAACTGACTTGCCCAGTGCTCCTTCCTCTACCCTGGAGACAGTCCTGGCTCAGTAGGTGAACAAAATTTGTTCCTGTTGTCCGAGTTCATAGAGAATCATTGATTATTGAATTCCAGCGTTTCTGTTGCGCAGTTCAAGTGGTACAGAGCCACAGGGAATACTTTTGAGAAATGTAACAGACTCATTGCAATTGTAGGATAAAAACTCACTTCCACAGAAGACATCCCTGTGGGTACGTTGGCAGTCAGCAATAGATGTGACATGGTCAGGTGGTCAGGAAGGAAAGAACTGGATCCTGGGTAGCAACCGTATTAGCCATCGAGATGAAAGTCTCATCCTAACCATATACACGTACGCAGACTTTGATAAAGCACTCAGGAGTGTGCAAATCAAATCAAAGACGGTGTAAATCTTTACACAAAATACAAACACACAAGTGTGGGTTGTTATCCTATGTTATTAAGTCTCTGAGAAGGCATTACCATTACTTAATGATAATGTCTTTTCACAGGCATAACGACATAGGATAAAAACCTACACTTGTGTATTTGTGAAATTTATGTAAGGAATTTACACCAAGTCTTTCACACTCTCCAGAGTACTTTGTCAAGGTCTGAGCGTGAGATTAGGACGAGACTTACATCTCAAAGCCTAATCAAGACTCGGTGTAACGACTAATCTAATCAAGACTTGGTAAATTCCTTACATAAATTTCACAAATACACAAGTGTGGGTTTTATCCTATATTACCATTACTTATAGTTATTGCAGATACTGTAGCTCTAATATAGAATGGAGAGGCGTTCATAATTTTCTGGAGTAATGTGATTATTCATATATAATGTTGTGTACAGCATAATACCATTCCGATTTCTTGTCGAAAATGCAAGTGAGGGTTGCCATCACCTCCAATCCTGCAAGTGGTAACTAACACCCGCTGGTGCAAGTAAACTTTTTCTAGTTCATTCGGTAGTTTGCAGACCAATAATTGCCTTTCCTTACAATTCTAATTATTGCTGGAAGGTGTTATGAGGTCTGTTGTGACTTTTGGTGTTTACCTATCAGTGACTATGAGGGAAAAGGAGGGCGAGACCTAACTCTTATGCCCTGCCTCCTAGTCGTTCATACCTTCAGCACTAGTTACCCCCCCCTCAACATTAACATTTTCATTATACTGTATTTCTTTTTAAAGTCGTGGATGAAATTAGCTTCAACAACCTGTTCCTTCTATGCATTCCACTTGCCTACCACACACACAGAATGGACTTCCTTATGTTTCTTCATTTCAACTGCATGTGCAGCTTCCAATGATGCCCCTTGGATAGTGAGTGGCTTCTCTCGGTGATGGATAGTGATACAAACCCCACTCACACACTGCCCAAACTACATTACAAGACTTGGAAAAAAAAAAAAAGTTATTTGGCATTGTAACTAAGTCACCAGGAGCCACGTGTGTGAACAGTGTCCTGGTAGGCCCTGGCTTGAGGAGCAACCAAGGGGCCATGCAAAGGAGTATCCAATCCAAAGTATATATCCAATCAAATTGGCATAATTTCTTTTATACTGTACTAGAAAGGTTCAAAAACACTAAAATTGCTGGAGAAAGCTGTATACTTTAATAAAAAAAAAGTGCTTAACTGCAAATGACTGTATTAATTAATGAATACACTAAATATAAGACAGTATATATGTCAATTATATTTTGTCACTTTAATTTCACGGCCTCACTCAGTCCCTCTTTCACGCTTAGAAAGTATTACGAGCGCCAACTTATTTGTGCCTCTCCGAATGTCGGGAGTCTTTTACCCACCCTATATACATGTGTGATGGCCCAGAGATTGCTTCAGTTCAAATTGGTAAGTGTGCTAGTTGCACAGTTTTGGAGAAATTTTGATTTTAACGAATTCTGAGGGAATAGCCAAATTGGTGGCCCAACATGATGGTTGAAGTGGCAACATTGAAAACCCTGGATGCGAGAGAAGAACATGATTGGCTGCAAGTTGAAGGCTAGGACCAATCAACAGGTGACCTGATGTTACATTATCTCTGAGGAGAACAGCGAGATGCATCATTGTTATGTGGCAAGTCACTTTATCTGTCAGTCATAGCAGGATTGGACATGACAGCTGGCTCCAGAATTTTAGCAGAAATTGCAGTCGTGTGCTAGGTTGAGCCTTAGAGCAGAGCAAAAATCCTCTGGTAGATGCAAGAAGCCGAGAAAACCTACGATTGGTGAATTACGTCAGATAGTCAATGACAGCCGGAATCGAGTTGTAGCTTGATGACAGCTGGCAGTCCGAGACAGTTAAGTGACTTTCCAAAGAGTGGCCGAGCAATATCAAGTGCAGAGGGTTTTGTAGAGCCACTCCACAGCCTATTATTGCCAGGATACTCTATGTATGACTACAAGGACAGTCCCATCTCGAAGGAGATTAGTAGATAAGAAGCCTCTAGGAGGTATGACTACAAGGACAGTCCCATCTCGAAGGAGATTAGTAGATAAGAAGCCTCTAGGAGGTATCACATTAGATAGTCACGGATAGCAAGAGTAGAGTTAGTTGTAGCTTGACAACAACTGATGGTCTGGGACTTATCGACTTTCCATAAGGTCAGATCAGTGAAGTGATGTGACCAGTGACAAAAGCAACTTTATAGTTAGCAGACTTGACCATGTAATATGCAAGGGCCTTAGTGAAACTGTTTAGACTGCTCGCCTACACAATATTGATAACTTCTCCAATTCAAGCACTTACAGAATGTACATGATATAAAACTTTAATTGTACTTATGTTTGGTGCAAGTCCTATACTTTTACTATGGTTAATGCCATATTTGAGGACCTTATACTTGAAGTGACTTATAACAACACTTGGGTGAAATACAAGATTTAAAACAGTAGACAATAGGTCAACAGTACTTCTGACTCGCACCTCAACCCTATGCATAATCGAGAACTTCTTTTAGTAGAGCTGTTTCAGACACAAACCATCTAATATATTCATTATTTTTCTCAATGTCAGCTGCAAGTTTATGGAATAACAACAACAGTTGTACAGTACAACCAGTTCTGGGAAATATATTTACAAGGTAATAATTGGCAACATTTATAGCTTAATTATCATCCAAAATTAAAACAATTTTGCAACCTCAACCTGCTTAATGGGGTTCTGGGAGTAGTTTTTCTCCCCAAGCCTGGTCCATGGCCAGACTTGACTTTTAAGAGTTTGGTCCACTAGGCTGTTGCTTGGAGCGGCCCGCAGGCCCACATACAGTATCCACCACAGCCCGGTTGGTCCGGCACTCCTTGGAGAAAATGATCTAGTTTTCTCTTTATGTCCACGGTTGTTCCGGCACTCCTCAACTTTTCATTAGTAGCAGCCTTCTAATGAAGGCTGCTACAGCCTTAACTAACATACTACCTGCAGCCTTCACTGACATACTACACCTAATCATTGAATGCACAACTTCCTACCACTATACCCATACTGATCAATAATGAAACTGACTAGTGAAATAAGACCAGATGATAACCATGACATTGCTCCCTTTGAACTTATTATTCCTCTCACAAAAGTTATGGATACTTCTCTTGGAGCAGATATAGCACACAATACTAGTACGCATACTTTAGCAGTCGGCCTCTCTGCACATTCTCAACCATAAGTGTTCTGGGCTCTCCGGGTCGCTCATCGATGTGAACATTTTTTATAATTATCTACACTAGAAAATTATACATGTCAACACATCTTATCCATTAGTCATGAGACAGAACATCCAGCACTGCCCAGAGATCAATTATATTGTGGTTTATATAGGCCAACAACTTATTAACATGCCAACATGCTCTTCGTAAGCTTACCGGTCAAGTAAACAAAATTTCAAACCTCATCAAATGAAGCATATCTGTTAAATACAACTTACCTCTTAATGACATGCCACTGTATCTACACACCCCACCATACAAGTATCATACACACTAAGAAGAGTAATGAAAATCCAGCTTTTCTCAAAGCAGTAACACCTGAACCACTTACCATAAGGTTATTAACAGAACTTGAGCACTGTTTACCCTGGAGCTGTCAAACTGTAAAGAGGACACACTGCAGCAGCCAACATGTTTCACAGAAACACCTGCACCCAGACTAGCTGTGTCAGGCTAAACATGTGGCTGTCCTCTACGACTGTACAACTAGCTGCACTAGAATCACCTAACTTTACACTACTTCCTGCTGCTCCTGTGCTTTATATTTTCTGCAATTCAAGGTCTCTTCTGCAAGCCCTCTAGAACCTCACTTGCAAGACATATCAACAGTATTATAACAGCAATCATAAATAACATGCTAATTGCATGGAATATAGGGTTCAGAAAATCTCATGTGGATACCTTCAAAGACGAACAAAACCCATTGATGATGATAGACAAACCAGTTGAATCATCATGAAAGAAATGATTAATTTAAACTACACTTGTGTATGCCCATCTCTATGGTCAAACCCATACTGCTCCTAATAACTAGGTCTTCCAAAAATCAGACATCCAAAGATATGAGATCACCAGCATTAATAGTTCAATTTGTTTAGGTCTGACACATACAAACATATATAGGCAGCAAAAAATGTCAACCAAACTATGTAATACAAAGCTGCCAGATTTATAGGGTTGCCATAACATGTAACAGCTCGGCTACACATATTGGATCTCAAAATCCTGTGCACTTTGCATGCAAACATTTCTAAAGAGGGACTGGGTCATGTTCTCCAAAATTATATTATTAAATGTCCATTCATTAGGCCCTTTAGACCTGAAAATATTTGGTACCTAGAGTTCTGCAATTACCAGTACAGTACTTTATCTAATGTCATGTATTTAAAATATCTTCATAATTCACCCTGCAAGACAAGATCACAGCCAGTATAACGCACCTTGCTCTTCACAGAAAACATCATGAAATTTCACATAGTACAGAAAAGCAACAAATGCAGATATACCCAGGTATGTTGACACCAATATCATCACACCCTAAGTATGTTTACATGTGCAAGTTCTCTAACTATACAAACTAAACCATATTTTTATTAGAAGCTCACAAATTTGATCCCAATGAAGTTCCAAATATTTTATTATAAATTAATAATGTGAAACAGTTGGAGTTCTCAATAGAGTAATCAGGAAGTAGTTGGAAGTTTTGCTAAATATGTTGCCAGCAACAACTCATTGGCTATCTTTCAGCTCCATACTAATAAGCTGATGCAAAATTTTGATCGACGTATGCGCACGCTCACTGCCAACCAGGTATTTACCCAATTTCTCACTGTTAATGTATGTATAATTAAACATTCATCACACCTCATTATGTTATATATTAATAAATTACCGTATACTGTTTTCAGTGCAGCAGTATTATGTTATTCTGATTACGTGTGTTATGTCATGTCATTGTATTCCCTTTTTGTATTATGTTGTATGAGAGGTAGTCAGTGGTGCACTGCTGTACGATCGGACCCATATTAAACAGGGAAATTACATGTACGTTGGTGTGGGCGTCACTTGCCAGTTTTGTATTGCATTCTATTGCATTATTGTTTTCCTTTTGAGAAGCCTATTTATTTGAGTTGTTATTCCAGAATGTACAAGATATTACAAACTTGTTTATAAGTATTTTGGAGTGATTATCTCAGTATGGAAGTGTGGCTGTTAAAATGTTTTGTTAGTCTTGTTTGGCAATAGTGAGCCTGGCTAGTTCCGGAAGTCCGTCTGTGCTAGCGGAGCGGCAGTTGTAGATTGGGAGCTTGGGTGACGGGACATTTTGTAGTTAAGTAGCGTGTGATTTGTTATTGTGCCCGAGTGTTGTTTCATGTCTAGTATACATGTTAATAAGTGCTAAGCCATTCTCTTTTTTTACATTGTGTCAGTGGTCAACAGCTCTATGAAGTGATTATGTGTGTACTCTGTCATTATTTCTTGTGTGTATTATATTTATGTGTTACTATCCTAGAGTAAACTGGTATTCCCATTTTATCCCACAGTTGTTTACTTTATGATTCCTGGGTTATTATTGATGATAAGCTACTGTGATTATGATCAACTATGACGGGAGTACGAGCATTTCTCAGAGGCGTACTCGTAACAGCGCGTGCATAAATAATACAATTGTAAGGTTAAATTGTGCACTATAATTTTTTATAGTCCCAAAGGTCTTGACCAATTTTACTCTTAATTTTTTCAGTTCCATTTCCTGTTCACCTACGGCACTAATTTGTTTACCGCTAAACTCCACATATCCCCACACAATGTGCAACAATTTAAATATTTAGTATGATATTCATTTACTTTGATTTTGAGAATGAGATGCCTTCTACCTGCATGTTTCATTGACACTTATTTAGCTTAAAACTAAAGGTACTCAATTTTTTTTAAGTTAACCTTCGGCATAATCGTGAGACTTGGCTTCATTTATTTTGAAACCAGTTTTGGATAGTATAATAAGTTCAATTAAATATTTTAATTCAGTTTTGATACTGTAAAATATCTGCCTTTATGCTTTTCATATAGTATATTGAGGAATGAGAAAAACATATTATAGTATGAATCTGAAACTATCAAGGTGTGCTCTATCAATTCCATCAATTAAATAAAATGCAATGGAAGGCTGAGGTAATGCAAGGTAGTGAATAATGGAAGCAGCAATTATAATAACAAGAATTACTGTATTGTATATGCACAAAACAGCACAAACAAAATCAAACTAACTCACTATACAAATTTTAAACAAGTTCTAACAAGATTGTAGAATACATTTATTTGATAATGTCTCAGCTACTCTGGCAATAATTACAGATGAGAAAGAACGAACAGACAAATTTTATTCCCAGCGGATAGCAGAGGAAAAGACTTTGTTAACCTGCTCTCTAAGATGGAAAAATGTACATCGCATACAACCTAATGTACATAACTGGACAGAGATGCAGAGGCAAGCGCTGTATTGCTACTTTTCTTCTTAGGTGCATGACAGCTCTGCATTAGTGCTTTCTCCATATATTTCCATAGTCTGTGAAATATACCTTTTAATTTTTGTATCAGCATACATGCAGATTCACATGTCCTGTTATTTGGCACTAATGTCTAAAAGCAAGCAATCAAAAAGCACATATCCAGGGAGGAGCCCAGAATTCCATACTATAAAATTGTACATAACAAATCTACACACACAGGTGAAGAGCACATCTATGGGTGAACACACTTTCAAATAAACAAAATCTGATGAAGCTTACATCACTGCACCGTACTTCACCCATCAATGTCTTGCAAGAGCTGTGCAGAAGACAGGTAAACGAGTTAGTGGCAAAGTAAATCACACACAAGCACAGTTAGCCGAAGCAACGACACTAAATATCTAATAGAAACTACACTTGACTAGCTTTAATTTGTCCTGCTTTAATGACCTATCTGAGGAATGATAAAAAATAAGTATCTGTCATTACTGTACTTCATTTAAGATCTCAAAAATTTATCTGATGAAATAATATGGAAGATATTGGAGAAAGTGCCATATTTCTCAGCAAATGTATGTATATATCAGTTGTAACAATTTTAAATTACAATGTTAAGTCATCGGCAATATTCACGATGACTATCACATGTACACCAGACAACGTGCCGCAACTACCTCCCTCCCAACTGCCTGCCACCCAGAGATTGATCCTAAGTGGTAAACTCCACTTAACAAATGTTAGTCATCCTCCTTCCTGCAACCTAACACTCATTAGTATCCTTTATCCATGGTGGCAAATTCTACATTAACAAGGACATTGTCAACACTATGTCTGGGATTTAGTTATCACTTAATATTTTTTTAGACCATTAATATCAGGACAATTCTATCTAGCTCCCTCTCTTGAGCTGTGGGTGCATTGCTAAGACCACATTACGAAATATTGTAGTAGAAAATTACTAACTAAAATTAGCAAAAGTAATCAAACTATTAGGGCAAAAATTAGCTTTTAACTCATTATACAGTAAAGCCATACATAAAATCTTTAAATTAAATTTATAACAAACATCTTATAAATATAAAGAAAATAGATGCATTAAATGAATACACAAATTTATTAATATTAAATACTGTCATACATGACATCATTAACTTAAACAATTATCAGACTATTCAAAAACACGAATACCCTAAAAATAAATTGAAAACAAAATTAGGCAAGCCGTTATCACCACATACAACTAAAATGCTCACATCAGCTCTGACAAGCACCACCACGATATGTACAAACAGCTAAGTATATTACATGATTATGGATGCAAGCATGTGTGCACATGTGCACATCAACTCTCAATCCATCACTTGCTTTATATTACCCTTGTCCCCCTATTACTATTACACTGTACCTCTGTCTACCTTTAGATCAACATCTCGACCCAATTAGCTGGTATTAACAATGTGGTAGGGAACAAAAATTTTGCTGCCTTCTAAGCAGCTAATTATCAATCAATGAAAGAACAGACAAGAAGGATAATTTGAAAGTAGTGAATCTTAGTCATTCAGTGGCTAAGATAACAGCAAAACCCAAAGGTGACCATGTGCAATTGCAGAAGAATCTACCATAGATCTCTGGAGAGGTTTAAGTATTTAAGAGGCTAAGAAAGAGTTGGTAGAATTGTACAAGCTGGGGTCATATTATAGAACAAGAAACCAGAAAACTAGTACAATGATTCTAGTATTTACAAATCAAGTAGCAATGAAAATCCTGATGAAAACATAGATCTGAGTAACAAGGGAATTTGAATGAGTCTACTTGGAAAACTACATGAGTAAAGGAGGAAATAAAGATGAATATAGACCAATGAATAGGCAGAACAGAGCAGAGAAAAGAGATGAAAGGATGAAAAGGAAGTTCCCAGCAAATGCAAAAACAGCAGCCAAAGGAGGTGACATTACACAGAAACTGATAGCATAATGACAAGTATCCAAACTTCATAGACTCTGTTTTCAAGACTGACAGGAAACACAAAACCAAGGTACCTCCAAAACCCGCCCCAGGTCAAACATATTAGAAATCCAACATGATTCTATGCCAATAGCACCAAAGACACTCCTCCATCAATTGTTACCCATTGACAATCAACTACCCATGCCCCTTTCTAACTATATATCTCCAAGCCTCACAATTCTTATTGCAACACTTCACACTCCAGCCCACTGCCCCACAGGCATCCATCCACGAAACCAACTGGAAGTCCACCCTTAGACTGGAAACCACCCATCTAGAAAATGAAATAACCAAGACGACTCGAGATCTAGTACACGAATAAAAGAAATGGGGACACCTATATTATAGGAATAGTGGAGACTGAATTAACTGGAATGATTACCAATGCAATATTCCCAAGGGAATACCAGGCAATAGAAAAAAAAAAGTGGTGGTGGTGCACCAGATACAGTCCTAAATCCTATGAACCTCCAGAATCTGAACAGCCTATCAAAGAGAATTGCTCTACGTAAAACTGGATTGCCATGAGAAAGGTCACAATGCTGCAGATTTGGACCACCATAGGGGGGGACAAAGTCCCAGTAAAGCTGGAGCACCACTGTCCACTAGGACCATCACCTAAGGAAAAAAGAGAACAAAAAAGTGTTTCCCTTGAACTAAACAAATCTATGAAAGGCCAAGCCAAAGAAGACAGCAGAGAGAGAGAGCATCTGAGAAAACAACACTGAAGTGTGAACCACTAAGCTATGAACTAAACTACACTCCCACCAAGGAGGACCACAATCTTAATAAACAAGGCGACAACTAGTCACCAAGCTCCAGTCCCAAACAGACGTGTCTTAAAACAGCTCAACAGTGAGAGTGCAAAAGAAGTCTTGGATCTCTAAAATAACCAAAACCCAGTCAAAAATTGGGTTGGAAAGAGCTAGTCTTCAAAGCTCATCCAGAAAACTGAAAGATCATTCCAGAAGACCTGAAACCTTACCTGCCAATGATTCTAAGGATCAACGACCCCATGGCTCAATTTCTAGCCAGGCCTCCTGGTCAGTGGTCTGGTCAACCCAGCTGTTCAATATGGCTGCTAGAAGCCCGATATACGAGTCACAGCCTAATAGATGATCACCTAGTCGATCAGGAATCCTCAAAGAAATGCATGAAAACAGAGCCCCAAGTGACCAAGAACTCGACCCACAAGAGGAGAAGATGCCTACAACCATGGGCCACAAAGCTGACGTATGTAGAAAACAAGAGAGCAAATACCATATCTACAAGCACTAATGGTTAAGTACACAATTATTGCTCGACTCAAAACTACAAAAAATAAGATTAAATAATTTCATCAACACATTAATGCACAAGTTTGTATTTTTGCATAATCTGCAGGTAGCTAAAAACCAACGATTTTATAGATTAATAACAAATATGCAAAAGGCAATGCTAAGAAACTACAAACTATTCAATATTTTGGTACAATGACAAAATGGTACCATGAACACACACAATGATGCAAAGCATTAAACTAATACTGTACTATATATATATATATATCAATAGATGACACATCATTTAAAAAAAAAAAGCAAATTAACACAGTGTATTCATCTTGGGCTGACATTTTCAAAGGTTCCCTAATACTCTCATTGCAGTTTTCCACATCATTTGCAGAAAGGTCACCCACTGCAGAAACCTGCCCACACAGTTCCATAATCACTCCCACTGCAGAGTGCTCGTCCCCAAAACCTTTTACTTATTAACTATACAAAATATATTTTGTGCCTTCCAGTAATACCAGTTGGAGTATCAGAATAAGCTGCTGCACTGGTTATACATCCTGCAATCTCTCTCTAATCTTTTAGAACCATTGTAGAAAATTGAAATTCTTGGCAGTAGGAACAATTACTAAAAAGTATCTGTGGTCAAACTCCCTTCCCCATTCCCAAAGCCTGATATTATGGACAAAAATAAATGTAAACACAAGCGATCAACAACTGGCACTCCTGCGACATGCTCAATAACAAGAAAAAACAAGAAGACAAATGCCTATACCTGTAGAAGCTAAACTAAGGGTCTAATTATCAGCAAAATGATGTACAGCAACACAGTAGCTTACAACCATCCAATTCAATACAAAAATTATGCTGCCAATACATACCGTGAAGCCACTTTGTAATTTCAACTCGCCACTGACAATTCTCAAAATAAAAATGTGCAGAAAACCTCCATAAAAGATCAAGCCTTTATTGCAGCCCACTTTTTTTCTGGACAAGTTTTGTCAGATCTAATAAGCTGCACTCAAAGTGCATCTAAAGTGAAATGTCTTAATTGTTCGTCCTTGCATAATGTTTCTCTTCCTATTTGTCTCGGCAACCCTTGCCTATACTGCATATGCAAATTTTCAAGAGTTTCAGGGTTTTCCAGTTTCAGATCATTTCTGAAGATATTTATGGTGACAAGGACATCAATTTCCCTTGTCAGGAAATTTATATATATAAAAAAAAATCGTCTATGGCAAGATGACTACACACAAACACGAGACAACAAATTGGTAAAAACTACCAAAGAGTAAATGGGGGCGAGGACGATGACGAGAAGTAAAGCAGAAAACGCATCTCACCTCGGGTGCAATGTAGTCCGGAGTACCGCAGAATGTAGTTGTAGTAATACTTTCCCTGATGCCTTCTTTACACATTCCAAAATCAGCTATCTTACAATGGCCTTCACTATCTAGTAGAATATTGTCTAACTTCAAATCTCTGAAATTAAGAATAATAGTATTAAGGTATAACTACAAATTATCTTTATTAGGTTTTAATTAAAATTAATTTTAATTTTGACAACCAAATTTTTGTTTTTTGCTTGATGTGCTTACAAATGAGAACTGGAAGAAATGATTACATATATAACACAAATGTAAAGAAAAAAAAGTACAAGCTACACAAAACACAAATATTACTCAAATCTAAGCAACACCGACACAAGCCATCTGAAGTGACATGAAAAACACAAACTAATCACCTCCACAGACAAAATTTACAGTAGTTCCATTAGCAAATAAAATTTAAGTACATACTCTACTTCTATTTCAACCTTCTGAGGACAGTACTGTTTCTGGAACCTGCCTAAACTACAAGGAATAAGTTTTCTAAATAAATTTAATGAATGTACATCACAGATTTATAGATATGTAAAGTATAAAAACCCATATATAACCCATAATAATGTATAAATATTTACATAAAGGCACCATTTCACCATTCAGGCTAGCCTAATAACATGAGGATGAATAGAAGGTTGGTGCCTGTATACAAGTAATTACATTTTTTACACTATTAGTTAACTAAACATTCAATTTGGACGAACTTCTTACCAGGAATGTTAAAAAAATTAACAAATTTGTAGTTTTTTGTACCACACTTCAGTTTACTCCCACTGTCTGCACATGCATTCCCATCGTTTTCCTACTTAATCCCGCTATTTGCCTATTCATTCCCATCGTTTACCTGCTTACTCCTGCTGTTTACTAGAAAAATGTGAATACTGTCCAGTACATTCAAGTTACCCGAAAATTTGGCTAACCGAGCTCTTACAATATCACCGCATATATTGTACAAATAATGCCGGGTATAAAACACCTATATGGTTGTACTGTAATGGAGTTAACCAAGAACCATAAACAAATTCTGCTATAGTTTTTAATTGCTTATTATGCAATGAGGGTTAACATGTACCAAAGGCATGTAATTATCATCAAATCACAATGTTGCCATTCAAGCCAGTATTTTTAACTATTTCTGGACAATAGTTTGATATTTGATATTTCTGGACAACATTCCCAGGCAGAAAGGAAGTAAAGGGGTGGGTTACAAGACACTTCTCATGAGCTGTTCCAGCAGCACATTTATATACAATATTAATGTACATATTATATTGTAGACCCATATAAAGTAGTCACTTTTTTGTCAATTACTAGTATGTGTATACAGATCGAGTTGCTGGAGAACTGTGTAAACTAAGCTGAAATGGTGACCACAAAGATCATCTAACTTGAACATTAGAGCCCTCATCCTTTCATGATAAGTCAGCAAATTCCATATCAATGTGCCCACAAACCCAATGATTACATCACTCTGCTTTTTCCTAATGACCCCAAAACCAGAAAAGATAGATATTTGTTTTTGGTTTTTCCTTACTATTTGTATGCAAATGTATTTTTTCACAAGAACAAAGTTTTTTTGCACATAGGCAGAGTGACACCTTTGATGATAGCAGTACACCAAGGCTTAAGGGTTGATATTTGCACATTTAAAAGATAGTACAGTATACAGGACCCTGTCGAGCCTTTTTTTTTTTTTTTAGGTCTAGATAAATGCAGTGGACCCTACCATTTTTTCCTGTAAAATTTTCCCTGTTTCCTGTGGCTCTGTCATAGAAACTAAGTAGATTTGTTACATAGGACCTTCCTGATAAAAAAACCATAGTGTCTGTTGATGACCAAACCGCACGCCAGAAGATGAGGAGATGACGACGTTTCAGTCCGTCCTGAACATATCATCTCCCACCTCACAATCAGGTCGATTGTGATGGGAGTGAGGAAGGCACAGGCATTAAGTAAGGCAAGATTATCTTCATATTTTCCAGCCACGTTATTGACTCATTGTCTGTGTCTTATATCATTTCTCTCCAGGTGTTCTACCCATTTGGTTTTAATCAATTTTCTAATGTTTTGAGTATTACACCTGTCAACAATACAGGTCTATAATTAGAGGGTCTTTCTTCCCTGCTATTATTTTTGTAGACTAGAGCTATGTTAGCTTTTTTTTACCTATATCTACCAAGACTCCTGTGCATAAAGATGGCTGAAAAATCGACTGAAGAAGAATGCCGAGCTCAGGTGCACACTGTCTCAGAACCCAAGGTGAAACTCCATCTGGGCCAAATGTTATGTTCAGACTTGGCTCCAAGAGCATTTTTTCCCCCCCACTTTATCTCGAGACACCTCTATGTGCTCATTATTATCTGAAATTCGTATTGTGTTCGTATCTCTGAAAACTCCATTTTGCACACACTTGGAACTGTTCATTTAGTGTTTCACATATTTTATTTTCATTTTCTGTGATTTTGTTCCCACTTTCAACCCATGAATTTTTCCTTAATCTGCAATTTGCTTTTAATTAATTTATATAATAGGCCTGGTTCCGGTTTACATTTATCCGCTATCCCTTTCTCAAAATTTCTTTCTTCCTCTCTTTCCACTGCCGTGTAGCTGTTTCTTGCTGTTTTGTATTGTTGGTATGTTTGAGGGTTTGGCCTCTTCCTATATTGATTCCATTTTTTGGTGTTTTGTTATCTGGTCCCCTTTGAATTTCAGTTGAACCAGTCCTGTTTTCTGGTAAATATGGCAAATGGAAGGCGAGCTTTTTACAGAATATCTATGGTACTATTCTTTTTCTATCTGCCCTCCTATTTCTTCCTGGTTGATGCCTCCCCACCCCATGAAAGTGGAAAACAGGGTAGTGAATAATAAAGATGATGGTGAAGTGATAGCTCCACGTCATAAGCCAATCCATGCTAATTTTATTGTAAATAAAAACAAGGAGTATATCTATGCAAAAACACCACTCACTCCAACTATGTAATGTACCGAAGATCATTAGCAGAAACATAATTTGTCAAGTACGCAATTTATTCCTGTGTGTATGTGGCTGGGTTTTCCATACATCCAACAATTTTTTAACTTCCATTCGACCTTGCCCTGACCGAGTTACATTCTATGTCAATATCTATTAATCAGCAACTTTTTAAAAAATGTAATATAGAACAAAGTGACAAAGATAATTAAGAACATCGCAAAACCTACTGTAAATCTTAGGAACACTGAATATGAGAGTATGCAGAATAACCACTTTGCTAAAAACACATTAACACAAGCAACATTAAAATCTAGAAGGAATTCGCCATCTAGTGAGGAACACCTATGAAACGGGCACAAGAAGCTTAAAAATTATTTACAAACAGGTTCAAAACAGAAGCCCACACTCAGTCTAACTAGTAAACAAAATTATGCATGCATATACTCAAGCACTGCTGTCTAATAAACAACTCGTGCCCCTGACTTAAGTTGCTTGTTATGCACATTTCTCCAGATACAGCCAAGAGGAACCCCCTAACTTATACATTGAGGAATTTTGCCTTAAAAGAAAATACCAACTCTGCTAAGCTAAGAGCCTAAATGCATTATTTCCATTGCTATAAAGTAGTCATTTAACATGTTTTCAATATGAAAATTCTCAAAATCCACATTTTGAATATTCGAAGAATATGAAACTCAGTATCTTAGTTTTATCTTGTGATTCCTTCAACTGTATAACCAAACCATACTGTATTATGCTTAATTAGTTACAGACATACAATGATAGAAAAGCTAGCTTCCAATTAACAGAATCTACCAAGATACATGTATGCAGCTGTAATAATAAATATGCCTATCAGGTAGAAAAAATTTTAAAGATAGGAATATAATACTGTACAGATTGCCCACTAAATGACCACCTACACAACAATTCAACATTTTAGATGCTCCTCCTAGTCTATCATTTTATTTCCTGACACTATCCTTAAATTCAAATCCTAAGCTTACCTGTAAATTACACCATTTTTATGAAGGAACTGTAGCGCCAGCGTGACCTCCGCAGCATAAAATCTGGCTCGTGGCTCCGTAAACTTACGAGCCTTCTGTATTTGAAACATGAGGTCACCACCATGGACATATTCCATAACGAAGAATAACCGGTCCTAAAACACAAAAACACCAGTCAACAGAGTACTATGATGAAAACATTTGATCTAATACTTCATACACTTATTCTGCTGCCACCTGCAGGTCAAAAACAAAATAAGACATCTTACACAGTTTGACACTGAGAAGTGAACCCTATCATAATAAAGCAACACCATCAGAGAAACTACAAAAACATACAAAGCAAAATTAACAAGATACACATCCCCACAAACATTAAGTTTAAAAATAATGATGAATACTCAGACAAGTTAAGATCAAAGCCCATCTGAGCTATGAAAGAACATTCACTGCCACAAAGACATACATTTAAAACCAACATTGACAACTTAACACAGCTATACAGATTAGAATTATGACACGGTAGCTGCAAAAACCTACTGATCCTAAAAAAAAAAAAAAAAAAATTGTGGCTTCCACATTAAATGTTTCCATCAAATTTAGCATTAAAATGTCAAATGACAAAAAAAAAAAAGCAAAACTGCCTACCTACATTATTTTAAATGAACATGTAACAATACACACAGGATACCCTGGGACCAAAGAGCCGAAGCTCAACTAGGCGAGTACACATTTTTGGAGAGCCAAAGCTTAATTGTTAATAAAGGATAGTTCAAGGTAGTTCAAGGTGCATAATTGCCATTCATTTTTGCACTTTTAGTAATTTGCTGTCTTGTCTAATGTCAACACCCTTGCATGAAGTGACTTATTACACAGGCTGGTACAGGAAATGGCGAATCCAACTTGTTAGCAGGCTTAGACCGTTCCCTTACTACAGCTCATTTTCATCTTTACCCTACTAGTTTTCCTAGAACATTATCCACTATTCGGTTTATAACCGGGTGCCACACTGCTGTTGGGTGAACACGAGCAAACAATTAAGGATTGGTGCCCAATCATTCCTCACAGTCCAGAGCTCAAAGTGGCCAAAATCGCTCACAACCCATGATGGTTTGCATACCACCACTGCACCAAAAGGTCTGTTGAAATATGTATGTAATAACTATCACACCATACAATCCTCCAACCTGATTCATAGCCTCTTATTCCTACTATAACCTTTTTATCAGATTAGGAAATTTTTCATCCATTCTGGCAAACTGCCTGTCACCCCCATCCTGTGAGAACCAACTTCCAAAACTGCCTTTTGTGAGGGGCTATTTTATGCCTTTCTTAGGTCCCGGTAGATGATGTCTGTCACCATCTCTTACCTGCAAGACCTTATGTGGCCTTGTCAGAGAAATAGTAAATATCTTACAAAAGGACTTTCAAGTTCAGAAACCACATTGCCAGTTCATTATTAGGTAACTTTTCTCAAGATACAGTATTCAACCCATTTCATTTTAATAACTTCCTTCAACATTTTGGCTTTGTCATGTCAACAATGATGGTCACTGGGTCCTATGTCATATTGCATATTTTGGACAATGGCTCTTTTTTTTTATATCTCTGCAAATTTTCCTGAGAGTAAAGATGTTTGGAAAATTATTGACGAGTAGAAACTAGTATTTACCCCAGGTCTTCCCCAAATCTAAACTTGTACAGTTCATAGGCATTATTTGAGTTCTATTTTGTATTGACATACAGTATTTTCAAAGAACTATATATATTTACCCTTTGAAATAGCCTTTCATCCACGAGCATAGGTGATATGAGAATTTTCTGTTAATCAAACCTAAATAATTTTAGGGTTTACTATGCTAGAAAACATTCTACAGGCTTACAATGTGGAAAAATAAATTTCAAATATTGTGTTTACGAAGTGCATGATTTAGACGAGATCATTAACATGTTAACTACAGCACCATAAAGCTATGAAGCACTTTTAAGCTGCAAGCTGGTCTTTGTTCTGCCGTGTGATGGCAAGCCTCAAGTTCCAATAGCGTCAGAATATTATTTTTAACTTCTGTAAATAGATTACTGGCTTAATATGGAACAAGCAATGAACCAGTGACTATCTCAAATGGAAAGCATGAAGCTTCTATAATGTATGAACCTATCCAGAAAGTATGGCTGTGGCAGCAATGTGAGTGAATGATGGGGAGTAATACAAAGATGGGGTGGGGAGACTGGTGGGTCATGGGGAACCTGCAATACGTCAGCAGTCTAAAGTGATTTGAAAACTCCATCTAGAACTGATCCAAACTTGAGTTAGTATATACTATTATTTGTATTCAACAGGAAAGCAGTTTCCAAAATAATGGTCTTCGAATGTAATATGAATGATATAACAATATTTTCTATGATTGTACTCACACTTCAGTGTCACACTTTGCCCTTTAATTCATCAAGTTTTTTACTTTTGTTGTATGTATCTTTCATATGTGCCTTTCCATTTTTCCATGTCTCCTTCCTTCAGCTCAGTCATTTGTGTCCGTCTACCAAGAGCAATTCATTCTTTTAATTTCCCTATAAGTGACGACTGGTTCACTTTTACTAGGTGGTTCAAATTAGAGAATGAAGTTAACACTTTCGCGCACCCCAACCAACCCCAAAGTGAGCCTGGCATTTCCTGGGAATGCGCATCCACACTAACATATTTACTCTTTCCAGTGTTCCAACCTAAATTTTCGAGCTACACCATTCTTTTGATATCAAATCATTCGTAATTGAAAGGCACGCATTTTAAAACTAATCCTATAATAATCAAACAATAAATGGAATTTTAACATTTTAATTTTGGACGCTAATAACAACAAGTATTTATAATCTTTCCAGTATTCTGACCTCAATTGTCGTGCTACATCTTTCATTTTGGTATCAAATCATTTGCAATCTAAAGGAGCGCATTTTAAAACTAGTCCCATAATAATCAAACGATAAATGGAATTTTAACAAATATTTTAAATTTTGACGCAACACGCGTCACCAGCGGACATCCGTCAATTTATTTATTGACGCAATGTAACCTAAACAAAATCTGGAATATTGTACGGTTCTAAACTACTTCCATATTACAGCATACCAAATATATTTCCACACATTTTTTCATTCAAAATTTAAATTAGCAATTTGCTAGTGCAAAAATATGAAATACATAATTTTGTAGATAACATTTGTACATCACTTTTTGTAGACGACATTCGTCCTTGTAAACTGTCTCGTCAAAACTTGAACCTCTGAGCATCTAGCTCTAATTTTTGGTGCTATTAGAACACACTCCTGCCAATGAACTAAATCATTTTTACTTTCCATTTGTATTTCATAACCAAGTGTTACTGCCAACACCACACTCTTTGCCTATCTTCCTCACTCCCTAACCATATCAATCTTCTACATCAATTGAACATTTTGGTGTGTGTTATGGCATGTGTTCTCCCTCCTGCCTAGTCTAGTACAAAGACAGGTATACATGATCACCCACAGTATCTAATATTTTTATTACTAACCATATTGTATCATTTTAACACTAAGTATGGAAAATAATTGTTAAAACTAAATTAATTTGAGCAATATTAACTATTAAAAGTAGAGAGAGTTATACGATTTAACAAAAATCATCACTACCACTTGATATGCCGAACTCTTACCAATTTAACTTCGCGTTAATTTTTTTTTAATTCAAGCAGTAACCAATTTTGAAAATTTTTGTAAATAGCAAAATCCTTCCTATTTAAAATGGTTTGTACTATTTTAAGGTCTCCCTGTACTGAAGGACAAGGAGACTTAAATAAAAGGGTTCCTGAATCAAGATTTACACACAATATTTATTTAGCTTACTATATTAATCTGAGCTACCTTTGTACAACAGCCAAATAAGATCATAGAATTCCAAGAAATCTTTCATATGCTTCTCTAGGAAATTGAAAAGAATGGGGAGGAAATGTGACCAAATCCTTACTTCTCCTACTCTGAGGTTGGCCTAAAGCCAGACTTAACTCGTGATAACTTGGTCCAATAGGCTGTTGCTTTGAGTGGCCCACAGTCCACATGTCCACTACAACCCAATTGGTCTAGCACTTCTTGCAAGAAATAGTCTTAACCGCTTTTTGAAGATGACCAAACCACCTTTGATAACAACCCACACACCACAAGATAAAGAAATGACGACGTTTCAGTCCGTCCTGTACCATTATCAAGTCACATGATAAGATAACTCAAGATAACATGTGATAATACAACCAAATTACAACTTGATACAAGTCCTTCACATACAACTTGATAATGGTCCAAGACGGACCGAAACGCCATCTTTCCTTAATCTTCTGGCGAGTGGTTTGGTCATCGTATCTTCAGCCATGTTATTTTGACTCATTGTCTGCAAATCCACCTTTATTCCGTCAATATTTCTTATGCTGCTGGGAGAGCACCGAGCAGTCGTGTACCTCAGATGTTCATACAGTGCTCTCTGATTGTGCCTATGGCACCTCTAATCCTCACAGGATCTATTCTGCACTTCCTTCCAGATTTTTTGTCTTTTGGTCCAGTATGTTGTTAGTCTATACTGTGCAAATTTGAGACCTGGCCCTCCAGTAATTTCCATGTATATATTATTTAGTGCCTCTCGTCTCCTTTCCAGAAAATACATTTTGAAAGCTGTGAGATGGTCCCAATAATTTAGGTGCTTTATCATGTCTACCCATGTATAATACATTCCCTATAGTCCCTCTATTTCAGAAATCCCTCATGCTCTAAAGGAGGAAGTGCAGTACTCAAGCTGGAACAGCATCAGTGATATAAATAGTATTAACACTGTAGGGATCCCTGGATTCATACATTCCCATAATCCATCCAATTATTTTCCTGGCTAACTATTTGCTTGGTTATGTTTACTAAATGTCAGCACATCAGACATCTTAACTCTCAGATCTTTAACACATTGCTTTCCTTCTATGAGTGGGTCTGATTGTGTCTTGTACCCTGTATTCCATTTAAGTTCATTTCTACCATACTCAATTACTGTCCAAGCTTGTTTATCTAGACTATATGGAAAGAACCCTCTACCAGATAAGCAGAATTCATACCAAGGAAGTCCAAAAATTAACAATTTTTGTACCACCACCAACATAATTTGAATTTCCACACACTATAAATCAAAAATATAATTTAAAAACAAAATTTAGCTTAACTTGTTTGCAGTTTGTCTTCTTGTTTAATGTTGTAGATTTTGAAATGTGTAGTTCTTGAAAATTTATGTAACCTATTCTCCGATTATCTGACTTTCTGACTGGATATAGCAACGTTTTGCCAGTAAATTATCCGTATGCAATTTTGGCTGGATAACTCAAATATTTGGTTCAGAGGGCTTCAGATACCAGAACTTATTCATTATTCAGTACTTATCGCAGTTAAACTTCTGCAGTAAAATAATAATAATTGTAATTACTTGTACTTGACAATTATATGCATGTTATAATGTATATGAGAAAAGGTTCGAGTCAATCACAACAGAATAAAGATCTCCTCACCTTAGTTTGGAAGCAAGAGTGGAGGGCGGTGAGAAAAGGATGGTGGGCGGCCAGGGCTAAGATGCGTCGCTCAGTCATTGTACATTCTACATCATCATCTTGAAGGATGACATCTTTTTTCAGCACCTATGCAATACAAATGTACTGTAGCCATTGTCATAACACAAGTCACTGAGAAAACACACACACACACACACACACACACAGACGTGTATATTCACATTCCTGAAAATGCAAGCACATTGTTGCACGAGCACGAGTACGCGCGCAATACCCTTCTTTAAAAACGAGGGGGGCAGAGACAAAGTTTTGGGTACACTGATAAACAAGTGGAATAAATTCAAGTCAAAGGTGATGAAAAACCACCATTCACAGCTTTAAAAAGCAAGTACTGTATTGTATGACAGAACATGAACATCAGAATGTATAAATGTACTCTGTACAATACCTATGAAGCAATGCTCTAGGGCTATATCTCGCTTCCCAAAGATACAACTAATGAAGTCCAATATATGAATTATAGAAACTGATACCAGTGATACTGAACTTGATGATATAACCAGAGGGGGACAAGATCTAACCTGAAACCCTGTGCCAGATATCAAAAGTGATTAGTTGGCTCTTCATACAAAGTACACAACTGAAAAAGGCAAAAGACCAAAAAACAACAATAAAGGGATATTTTAAAGATCTTAAAATCAAGTTTCCTACATATTTAGCCACTGATTGATATCATGAAGGAGAGGGACAGATGAGTGGACAACACAGTAACTTTTCAAGAAAAGCATTCAACAGGTTTCTAAAAATCACGCTTTCCTTGAAATTAAAACATTTGGTAGTAATTGCACTGTGCGTCTAATTAGGGCGAAGAATTGTTGCAGGATAAAATAAGAAGGACAAGTCTCAAGGTGGAGAGTAAAGTTGGATTCCACAAAGATTGGTGCTGGCACCTATTATGTTCATATATACATATGCTTAATGAGTCAGAGGGAATTTATAACTACACAAGAAAATTTGTGGATAATCCAAATATGCTAGGAAATATAAATAACAAATATGACTGACAGTAATAGACAAGAAATGGCAGGCGGCCAACAAATGAATGTTGGCATATGCTAAGCAATGTAAATGAAATACACTGAACATAGATCTCACACAGTTAATTATTAAGAACATCACATTAACCAAAGCCCACACAAGTACCAAGGTAAAAGACATATGCAATGTTAGCAAATATAATTTTGTCTGGATTGTATTAAAAAGTATAAAGAGATACTGTTTGCTGAATAAATTATTTATAACAAGTGCAATATCAAAGCTGGTATAAGTAACAGTTGTATGGTGTCCATACCTAAAACAGAAATCAGGAATAGTTCAGAGATATGGAAAAATGTTATGCAATTGTGTTATTGGTAACACAATGCAAGGAAAGCATTATGAAAGACAGACAAAATGAAGGTACCAAAATTAGTATATAGGCTAGAAATAAGAGAAGAGAGGACGGCAATATTCAAAATTATGTCTAGGACAGAGAAGAGACACTGAAGAGATTCTAAAACCATGAGCGAACGGAACAAGATGTAGGTTTCAAATAAGGATGCAAAGATGTGGGAAATACACATGAAAGCACCTCTATCCAGAATTCAGTCATAGAAAAATGGAACACATTACAGAATTAAAGCAAAAATTATAGCAGAATTAAAAATAAATATATGCTAGACAAGTATAAAGACAACTGACCACAATGAGCATAGCTGTCATTTTGTTACTACATTCAGCTAATGAGCTATACTGTATTTCAACTACAATTGATTGAGAGGGAGGGGGGGGATTCCCAATTCTGTCCCAGTTGTATCTCCAAGCAATACTGTATTATAAATATTTTGGACACTTATTAAAATATGGACTCACAGGAGATAGCGAGAATGATTGTGGTTGGTTATAAGGTAGGATATGAGTGGGGTAAATATGTGGTTGGTTTAGGATAGGTAGGCAATTTGGCTGGTGGTGTAACAGTTGTATGGGTTGTATGTAAAGAGTTGTTTTCTCTTTCCTTGTTATTATATCGAATTCTTTTAGCTCATTCTCTTAGATCATCTCTCCTACCTCTGGTATCCCATCTTTGTTAGGAGTCTCCACTGACCTTCCCTCACCTCCCCGTCTGTCCTCTTACCTCGCTCCATCTTGCCGCCTCTAGCCCCGTCTCTCCTCTCGCCCCATCTCTCCTTTTGCCTTGCCTCTCACCCTGCCCCCCTCACCCCATCACTCCTCTCGCCCTGCCTCCCAGTCTCTCCTTGCCTTCCCCTTCACTTCCCTGTCTCTCCTCTCGTCTCGCTGCATCTTGTGTTTCAGAAACTGCGAAGATTCAAAGACATGCCACGCGACCAACAATGGTAACTAGAATTCAGATTTACAATTACAAGTTAGTACAAATGGATCCTCAAACCACGGAGGAGAGAGGAACTAGAGTAGACATGACCAAGATAAGGTACTAAGAGAACTAAAGTGAACGAGAATAAATTTTTCAAGAAAAATACGACATGTCATAGGTAGATACTAGAAAATTAAAACGGTTGCACAGGTTAGAAAGTTTCCATTGAGAGTGCATGTAGTAGATGGATGTATGAACTTCAATATAATTGCGGCAAAAATAATACACAACTTCAAAAATTACTGACATGATAAAATTATGACAATAGTTCATAAAATTTGCAGCAGGGTCCCCAAGAAACGAGGTGATGCCTAGAGATCTTCCTCCATACATACAAGGACTTGCTCTGTACCTTATTTCCTCTTGCATACAATCACACAGCCATAAAAACTTGAAGTGCATAGTTAAATTATGCAAAGCATCAACAGACCAATATGACAGAAAAGAGCAAAATTGTTTTAATCCACATTTCCCAAAAAAAGCTTATACTTCCCTATTTCAACTTACTAATGTACATTTTTATATCTAGTCAAACAGAGTGCAAACTTCTGATTTGTTTAGCCTACATGGATGATATAAAAGCACTAATGTGAGTATACAGGCAAGGCAACTTAATTCATCACAAGTTTATAAATAATCCTTACAAGAAAGTCTACAGAAGGAGAAAATCTTTTCAATATACAGTGTTATGAAGTTTTATAAGACACGTGAAATATATCTAAGAGAAATATATATACTACAAAATAAAAGTAGTGCAATATAATAAGGGCCACAACTAACCTTGACGGCATAAACTTCATCCGTTCCTTTTAGTTCAGCTAACATAACTTTGCCAAAGCTTCCCTTGCCCAGTACTTTGATGAAGTTGAAGTCGTCTAACCCGAGCTTCTTCCCACCGAGCACCATGTCTAAGTCAGTGTCTAGTGTTCTCGCTGTTGCCAAGGAAATCTCTCATTAGGCAGGTAATACTTGAACAATTGTTTTTTTAACGTAACTTTGAATTTTATCATTAAGAATCACATTTCTTAGTGCTTTAATGTGAGATTTATAGAACACTGAATCTGAAAATAATTTAAAATCAAAAATAAAAAAAGTAAAAATCGGGTAATTTCGGTTTCCATGTATTCAGGTACTGATAGTACTTGTGTGGATGGTTAGTACTGTTCAAAGCACAAACCCCTCATATTATCCTCAAAAATTTTCATTCACAAAATATAGTAAGATTTTTAATGTGTCAACTCTCTTGCTTATTTTTATTAAAAAAAAATATTAGCTTCAAATAAATATTCCCACTATTTATTGGCATATTTATTCAATCATCCCTCAAAGTTCTTTTTGTGCCATCACTTCCCCTGACTGTTGTACAGAAGTCTTTCTTTCTTTCTTTCTTTCTCGGTCTCTGTATCCTGCCGTCAGGATTTAATGCCTTTTTTTTTTATACTCGGTTAACATTAAAAGAAAAACTTTTATCACTACTTTATATTATATTAATTGTAAGGATAGTTAGTTTTGTGCCTCTGCAATTTACAGCAAGTAAAATACTGTACTTTAATTACACATCTAGAAACAATCTTTCGAAAGTGGTATTTAAATACCATCACCATTCTTCCTCCGCATACTGAAATCCTCCCAAAGAAGGAAGTGCTACTTTCTTTGAAAATACAAATTACTAAATTACAAAGGAGTAACGTGCCAATTACTAAGATTTTGCCAATTTTCAGACAATACCATTCAAAACTAGGTTTGCAATATGTAAATACAGCATGCTGTTAGCTACACCATTATCCCCAAGCACACTATTTTCTACCCCATTACTTCAAACAGCTTCATACATTACTATGAGGGAGGAAACATCATTTAGAATTAGTTCATCTAAAGTGTGCTTGTTGCTACCAGCACCAACATCTGTAAATTGGCTTATGCATCCACCACCACAAACCCAACAGCTGGCTATTACTCACGCTTTAAATCCTGTTCTTCCTCTGGACATCGATCTTTCATTTTCTCTTCCATAAATCTTTGAGCTTCAATCCGTAGTCTTAGTTCTTCCTCCTTCATTGTTCCTAGCTCCTCTATCTCACTGATACTTCCTGGAACACTCACAGAGGCTGTGGCTGATGCAGGTAATTTCGATGGCTCACTGATAGACTGAGGAGAAATTTTCCATTAAAAATATTTAACATATATATGTTATCTTGGTTACAAATAGGTTAGTGCATCTTTAGTCCTGCATGCTTCAATTAAATTATGGGAAATGCCTTACAGTACAGTGGGCTCCTGCTTATATGGTATGATTGTGAACACAGTGGAAAAAAGTAAAAAAATGTTTCTGGGTTGATGTTTTATGAAATTACTTTTTAATTAATAAACTAGAAAAAGTAACAGTTTTGTTGCTAATGAATGACTCACTGGAACAAACCCATGAGTTGGCCACATTAAAATTACAAATGGTGAAAATTTTAGCCATGGGCATTTAAAAACTACTGTATAAAACCTAGAGTATCTACTGCACAGGCACCAACCCAGTCAGACTCCCCTTTAATTTGACATGCTGACTACTGTATTAATTATTTAATTGAAAATTTATTAAAGTACTGAAATAATTCTGTACATATGCCATATGTACAGTGCATACGAGGTGTTGCTTCATCACCCTCTGATGCCAGAAACTTTAAGGATTGGTAAAAAATATAGTATTTACTTTAAAAATTAACTACAGTAATATGATGCAACCCCATCACCTACCATTATGTGACAATAACATTCTTTCCACAAAGGGCAAAACTTGGGTTGGTATATAAAACGTTACTGCATCACTTAAAGGCGAGTGAATGGTGAAGAGTGAATGGGCCCTATGGATGTTGTGATGAACATACATGGGGTGCTATAAGAAAATGATGCAGCAAGAAATGTGCAATGGAAGAATGTATTAATAATACCCACTTTAAGTACAAGGATACAGTGATATAGTGTGATATACAAGTGTGGTCTATGGTCATGGATTCATTACAATTAAGATATTAAACAAAAGTCAAACTTACCTTCTTTTTACGTTTCCCTGACTCATCTTGAGGACGTATTCCCATGGCTGTGAGGATTTCAGATAATTGTTTTACATCTATTCCACAATTGTTGGCTACATTCTTCTGGCATCTCTTGTGAACATTCATATTGCATACTGAAAGACATGAAAATATGTTACTCTCACCACTCCTAAAATATATGGGAAAAAAAAAAGAACTGCAGTAAAAAATTATCAAATGAACACAAACCAAGCTGCTTAAAATAATTGCTTACAGAAATATATGTGGAGGCACATTACTACTACTTATCAGTATTCCAAATGTAAATACTTCCAAAAAATCTCTCAAATAAAAACTTTGATTAGTATGTAATAGTGTACATACCCAGCATAGTTTTTATACTATAATTTTTTCCAAATGTAAGCCTTTCATATTTCATGTTTTGAGTTAGGGGAGGTTCTGTCATCTTGGTTTGCATACAATTGCCAAATTTACAATGGCCTCCTCTGCTGCCACTGCTTTGGCCATCGATAGGCAGGTCTGTCCGGCCTCGATTCATTTGGCTTCTAATGGAGCTTCTTGGCTCCATCAGTATGAGCCCCTGCACGATCTCTGGCCTGCATGCACCAATGGACTGTGATGTTCGTCCTTCAGAGTCAAAGATGACCATGACTTCAATATATCAGGTCGAAAGTCGATGGCCCTTTGTCAAATGATGGGGGCTGGTAGAGGTGCTTTCAAGGGAGTGGCGCCTTCTATCCCCTCATTGCTGCACCTCTTTCTTTGGAATGTGTTGGAGGGCTCAGGGGTGTCCTTTGTTGATATTGTCTTCCTTTGCACTCGCAGAGAGCTATGGAGGAAATGATGCCGTTTTCCAGCCGAATGCTTTGCTTTATTGCAGTCAATATTGGTTTGGAGCGAGACGTAATAAGAGACTTCACGTAGTCAAAGTAACCAGTGGTCGTTTGACTTGTCAGTGATTAGTTAAAATTGGCAGTGTTATTTAATTACAGGGCACCCCATTGCTGACCGAGTCCTTAGTGAGAAGCTGAGGAATCAGAACCTATTGGAGACAACAAATCTCTTTTATAACATTGGAAATATGTTAAAACTGGCCAAGTTCTTACCTTCACACTGGAGACCCTGACGAATAAGGCCATAAAGCAATGAGCCACAATGGTCGCAGAACGTAAACCGCTTGTATGAGTGAACAGAAAACCGGTGCGGCACATTGACATTGAACCGTTGCTGACCACTTCCCTGTGAGCAAAACAATTTTTGTAGTCAGGTCCTGATTCACCAGTGTAGTAGTTTTTTTATTTTAAAATAAATAAATCATTTCTTTCTTCCCTGAAAATGTAATAATAAAATATAATGAGAATATCAGATTAAGAAAGTAAACACAGAAAATAGGCATACGAGTGCTTGAGGGAGTTAAGAAAATAAAACAGTTGAGAGGATAAATACAAATTTATAGGCTCAAAGTATTTCTAGAGACTATTCATCAACTGTACATAAACACATGGAGACCTCCAACATGTACACAAGTCATGGGCAATGGAAACTGTTAAGCCTATCCCCCCCATGTAAACAAATCAAGGGGTAGTGGTGAGCCTATCACAAGTTGAATGCATAAAATTGACCACTGATCAACTTTAGGTCAAGTGAAGAACCAATTCCAAATAAAAACTATTATATAAAAGGTGACACAAACTGGACTGCCTTGGAGGCTAATACATAAAATGGCTATGAAAACATTCAAGAACGTTATGATTAAATTTTTGATGTCTTGGCACCTGGATATTCAGCACAAATTCAGCTCTACCTCTATTCCAGTAACTAAACACTGATATTTAACATATGCACACACACACACACTCCACTTGATGGTGGAGGCCAAAACCGTCAGTAATTTCAAAGCGTTATATGGCAGAGTGCTTGGAAGACAGGATACCACAAGCATAGCTCTCCTGTAACTACACTTAGGTAATTAAATATTACCTTATATCACTAATTATAGGCAGTTAAAAAGGTAAAAACTGCCCCACAAGGGCAACAATAAATGGAGTGAAGAAAATTATGTTTTTTTTTCTTTTAGAAAAGATGCAGCTATGTGTATACAATCAAACCTTGTTCAGGCAGATTACAGTAAGCCAGAACCCTTTGACGGATGGGAAAGAACTTGCTAATAGATGAACACTTAGCACCTGCCTTGCCAAGCTGTGATGGTTAGCTGGCCAACTCAGACACTTCGCATTACTTTTTCTATTATCCTGCCTTTATCAATATATATTAATAAAAAGATGCTATATATTTTGGCAATGGGTTTCATTACCAAACTATTCTCTAAAAGTTTGTAAAGAGTGCTAATTAAAAAAAATATATCGAGGTGTCATAGCTTTATACTGCAATTGGGCACATTTCATTCATGTATCTTTTCTTCAATGATTGTGTAGCAGGACTTACTGGTATTCAATAATTTTCACACTTTTAATATTTCACTTTGTGAATTAAAAAAAATTTCTTCCTGCAAGGATAATCAAGCTAAACTAGGTAGTGGGAAGAGGAGTTAACTTGGATTTTTTTTTTTTAATTTACTGAAAAGAGCAAGCTAGCCTGGGGAACAAGACAAAGTTACACATCAGAACTAGTACAGTTTTTCAAAAACTGGAGTTCAGGCCCAAGCAACACTGTACTGGTGGCAATGGTTCCAATACTCAGGGAACCATAACACGAGTAGTTAGATGTGGGAAGTGGAATACACAGCAGCTGAGTGTAGGAGTGCTATAGTGTTTATTTTGTATTGCATACAGCATTATTGTACAGAACATTCATATTCCAAATACAGAGGAAAACAAGAACTAATGGGGACAAACTGTGTATATACAGTTTGTCCCCAAACCAGAATCTATCTGACCCCAATTAGTGTGCCCAAACAAGGATACAACACTACTGTATACTGCACATGCACTCAGATATACAGTACAATGTTGAATATAATCAGACAAAGAAAATCCGTATGTGCTGTGATGAGGATCCAAAGTATGTACTGAGGTAGTGATGAGGTAATGCGTGGGGGACTACCCACTGCATAGGTTCGAATCCTCATCACAGCTCCTATGGATTTTTCTCATTGATACATCACAGTGCGTATACCCTGTATAATTATACTGTACAGAACATGCACCGAGACAAAAGGTAATACCTTTACAGATGGCTCCTCTGAGATTTGGTCTATACTCTTGCTTCCTGGACATCGTGTGACGACAGACTGGTGACAACGTTTGTGAATAACGCAGGTGCATACTTGACATTGGTAACCCTGCTTCCCTAAACCCCATATAAAATCTCTGCAGTGCGAACAAAAGGTTGGCTGTCGTAGGAAAGTAGCCATGAACTTGTGACCATTGACCTGAAAGGAAATTCAGTATTAAAATTTATTATGGACCATTTCAAAGATTCTTAATGACTGCATTTATTCACATTTTTACCTAAAACAATATTACTTTGAATTTTTTCTGAACCATGTTACTCCACCAGTAGTTACCAACATGAGTTTAATCTCTATAAAGAAGTGTCACCAGGTTGAGAGCCTTCCTACTACAATATTCACTTATGTCAATGCCAATGACTCACCCAAGATTAAAGTACAATATACCTTATACTTCCCATCCTACCTTGAGAATTTTTTCTTCATGCCATATGCAAACTACACATCTTGCCCCCAACAACTTGAAACATCCTTATTCTTGCCATCTGCCCCTTTATTTATATTAGGTATAGTGTCTGAACATCCACTGTAATTGTACAAGAAAAGTTGCCTACTGAACAGTGTATAACTTTGCATTATTTAACATATTGCTCTACAGATGGTTCTTGATTGATTGAAGATCAACAGGGTCAGGGAGAAGCATACAGTACTGTATACAGTAGATACTGTATACAGTATACTACGTATACTGTATACAGTAGGAGAGTATACAGTACTGCAGAGTAGTTCATCCCCCATGATGGCTGTGGAATGATGCTATTATCAACCAAACTTCCATTATGGTGATATGCTTGTGAGCTTCCCATAGCCATAGTTTTTCTTCCTAGACATCACCAAAGGCCCTGGTATGTAATTTTGTAAAAAAAAAAAAAAAAAAAAAAAAAAATAGAAAAAAAATAAAAAAAATAGAAATCTCGTCAAAATCTGACGTGGCAAATTCATATCCAATTCAATTAAAGTACATTATAGTACACCATATTCCCTACAAATACTAAAATCATAAATAATTAATAAGAATTCTTCCATTTTTTACCAAGTGCTCAAACTTTAAGCACATATCTTCACCAGCAACCCAGTTTTTTTTTTTTAACAAGCCTCACCATAAAAATCATACAGCAACATGCTGTATTTCTAAAATACTTACTTATTACCATAATTATTTTTAATGTTACATTAAAAATTTAAATTATTTGCAGCTTTCCAGCCACTAACTTTTAATTTAAAGAACTGTCATCAAAGATGCAAGAGCCATACCTGATGAACTCGCCGCCTCATCGCTCCACGTCGGCGGTTGAAACCCTGCCGTTCCCTGAATTCTCGTGGGCGGATACTTCCATCTTCTGGTTCGGCCCATTTTAATTCAATTACAACATGTAGCTTCCCCTGAGGTTCTAGGTCCACCTGTGGGAAGATCATGTATTTAAACGACAACAAGTTGCAATAAGGTGGCTAAAAATTAGACACCCAACCCACAAATCTGAAAAATAAAGACACTGACAATGTTTTGGTCCACCCTGGACCATTATAGGACTTGATAAGGGTGCAGGATGGACTGAAACATCATCATACAGTACATTCGGCTTTTTTAACACAAAACGTTTAAATTGAAATGTGGTTAACATTTCATATACTGTACCTAATGCTTGCTGTAGTCAATGATGGAAAAACCTTGCATAAAGTCAGTAAAACTTTCACAAAAAATATATTATAAGCAACTGAGGGAAAACAAAATGTGCTATCCAACTTTCATCTAATTAATATATTCATCCTAAAGCCCTCAAAGTGTTTACAAATACTGTTTAAAACAAATTACAAGTTCTCTTTTTTTTCCTGGTACCTACACAGTATCCACACAAACACACATGAGCATTGCTAGGCAAGTACAGGCTGATGTAGCACAGTACAAGTATACAAAAAGAAATGTAACTTGTGTATCTTCATTAACATCTTATCAATATCCTCTTGCAACTTGTCAGCAAGATCGGTGACCATCCTTAACTTCAATACCAATATGATGGGACTATCAGTATTAACATCCAGCTATCTCTACTACGATTGCTTCTTTTTCCACCCCCCAGTAACATGGTTGTGTTAAACAGCTTCACAATATCTCATGCCATTTTGTGTTGCCTCATGTAGAACCCCCACAAAACTTTTATATGAATCAAGCATTGAATATAATGTTATGTCCATTTCAGGTGGGGCCCTCCGTAGCTCCCAAGCTAACCACTGGTCAAAGCCAAGCTCTAAGGGAGATGTCCCAGGCCCCCCGAGGCTCACTCTTGTCTACTGGAAACCACTACACCAAAATCTACTGAACTGGCTCTTTACAAAACGAGGAAAGTCTAGGGATCAGAGATCAACCCAAAACTGAGAAAAAAAGATCAGAAAACTTGCGTGCAAAAAACCCGCAATGTGCCTCACTGCCACACCGTAGCAGCTCAGGTCACCTGGAGTCCTGGCCAGCCTGCCTTCTGACTTGTCTATCCCCTAAAATGAACCCCACTACTCCACGGGAAATAACAGAATATGGTGGGAACAGGAATCTGTCCCCCTGAAAAAGAACAAATCAGTTAAAAAAAAATTGCAACCAGGGCTTACCAATAGGAGATGGTGAAAAACACCATTTCACTATACTTTCACTAGTGAAAAACACTAATGCCTGAAGGCACGCATTAGAAAGAATTTTTTCCGTGTCAGAGTAGTTAACAAATGGAATGCATTAAGTAGTAATGTGGCGGAGGCTGATGCCATATACAGTTTCAAATGAAGGCATGACAAGAGCCCAATAGGCTCAGGAATCTGTACACCAGTTGATTGACAGTTGAGAAGCGGGACCAAAGAGCCAGAGCTAAACCCCCGCAAGGACAACTAGGCGAGTACATAAAAATGCAAATCAGGCAGGTTAAGGCCAAGGTACATTCCAGGTTTAACCAAAGGTTATAAACCAGGTGCACTACCCAGAACAAGCCCTGATCTTGAACATCAGCTAAGCAGGGAAGAAATGTAGAGCATGTAGGTAGGCCAAAATCAAGAAACACACAATCCCTCCCCCTTTCCCCAGCAGAAACTACTAGAGCCTGACAGGGGAGGTCAAGTGAAGATTTACAGGGAACCACAAAGCCACAGTCACCACTCAAAATCCTGAAGACCAACTACTCAGCAAAGGTACGAACCCAGAAAAAAACAACACAATAGCCGGGGAAAACTTGAAAAGATTGGATAAGGACCTCAACCAGCAAGCAAAACCTGATAAAGAATCTAACAGCTTATTCTCCAACAATGGCCAAATACTTATTTATTCAACTATCAACCCCCCTGTTCATGAAATGAAAAGATGTTACACAAGTCACTAGAACATTTATTCAAGAATGCTTCAGTGACATTCTGTTTGAATTGTATCTCTGTAAATGCTTACCCTATGTATTGCAAATACAAATAATTGCCAACAGAACCTAAACACCTAACCTAAGCTGTGCCTAATCTATGCTTAACTACACACAAAATTCTAATATATAACATTAATTTATGTTTAAGAAAATAAAGATTTTGAATACACAGTACATTAAATTGATGATTGCATCTTTGGGGTTGGCCACTGCTTCAATGAGCATTGCCAGAAGGAAAGTTGGAAACCAAATCTGGCAAGGAAAGGGGAAATCCCCAGGACTATCAAATTCCAGAATTCTAGAGGCCTAGAAGCTGAAAAGAAGGCTTAAGCCAGTGGCAACCCAGCAAGTAAATGAATAAAGATCCAAAACCGATGTGTGGTCACCAATAGGTAACTGAGAGGCAATTATTGAGTCAGTTATAAATCGCTAGAAGACATGGCATAAAGAGCTAGATCTCACTCCCCCATAGTCACTAATAGGTAAGCACTGCCACAGAGTAGGAACTAAGGCAGGTCCAGGCAAAGAAAGCACAATCAGAAACAATACCACAGATCAGCAATGGGGCAAAACCGAGCAACAGACTCAGGCCCTGAAAACACAACTTCTGAGAAAAGTTGTAGTAGTCCAGCTCATATTGGGACAGCGGTACAAGAAAATATATCCATTCTGACTTCTGATCAACAAAATGGGAGGGCCAGAAACAAACAAAATGATTGTCAAAAGGCAGTCAATAACTTTTGTAGCAACCCAAAATCCCCTAATAACCTCCAGCCACAGAAGCAAAGGGGCCTGGGACCTGGAAGAGGGACAAGACATTATATCAACCAAAGCAGTCATGAAATCCAGGAAGGTTAGTCACCAGACACATCCCAAGGATGAAAGAGAGCAAAACAAGGGAAAATATGCTCAGCGGCCTCTGTCAAAACTTCAGCTGAGGCAGGTGGTGTAGCCACTTCCTGCAGCCCCAGATCTGACTGCCTGCAGATCTATGACCCACAGCCTCTTAGGAGTCCAAATGAAGGGTATAAACTGAAAAGCCAACTGAACAGACTCCAGATGAACCAGACACTTAACAGCCAAAGCAGAAGTTGGAGGGAATTTGGCAATTGTGACCCAAATAAGCCACTCTAAATCATCATAAATAACAAGAGGATCTGCAGCAGTTCCTTTTCTGCAACACACGGTCTCACAAACTGGCCACAAGCTGATAGGCCTGGAAAGCATTTGACAAAACAGATGTCTACTAGTAACATTTAAAAATAACAAGTAAACAGTATATTTTAGTTACAGTGCATTATTTGCACATATATTATTACAGATATCAGACTTTTAAAAAAAAATTATTTTGTTTATACCATTCATAATATTCAGCAGCACTGTACAGGTTAATGAGTAGGTATGTTACACAGTGCTACCAATATTCAGATTGTATCCAGCATATTTATTGCATTATGGAATTTCTTTCTTAAAATAGTTAATAAACATCATTTAGAACATTTGGTCAGCTGCTCCACCATTTTGGACCATTCATTTGCCAAGCATGTCTACTGAGTAGCACAAGCTCTGAAAACAGAGATGGCTGGCTACTTTTTACTCACGTGGTATGCCATGCACGGAGCCTGAAGTAAATTACAATGATACTGATAAAGTTGGGAATCAATACACTAATGGCCTAGAAAACCCAAACAAGTACAGTGGATCCCTTGAGCAAGCAACATGGCTTGGGAAGAGCAGTGTTGTGGGGACGAGAGGAAGCCCTCAATACCATAAATTGGTACCAGTGATGGGCATCAATCAGTGAGGCACAGTTGAAATGGGTCCCACACCATCCCCACACTGCTTGCAGAAGGGGTGGGGTGCAGGGTAAATGGGTCCCACACCATCCCCACACTGCTTGCAGAAGGGGTGGGGTGCAGGGTAAATGGGTCCCACACCATCCCCACACTGCTTGCAGAAGGGGTGGGGTGCAGGTTAAATGGGTCCCACACCATCCCCACACTGCTTGCAGAAGGGGATGGGTGCAGGGTAAATGGGTCCCTCATCATCCCCACACCACTTACAGAATGATACCTGCCACACTACATGTTCCAGGCATTTCTATTTATACATGTGCATGCTATTGTGTATTTTCACAAACTTATAAAGGATACCTAACCAGTATCATGAAAGCTAAGTGGCTTCCATAATTGAAAACAAAAGCTACAAGAAGTTAGAGATGTTAAATATACCAAAACTAGAAGTTAAAGAGGTAATATGATCATCAAGTACAAAATAATAACAGGAATCAACAAAATTTACGAAGAAGTCTTGAAAACTGCAACTTCTCATATTCAAGTTAGTAACATTCTCAGTGGACTAATAATATTTATACAGTATTAGGTTTATTGCAAAATTGATACTGTTGAATGAATTGAAAAAAGAAACTCATTATTAAAATTACACCAGAATGAATGCTGAATAAAATTACTTGTTTCAATATTTTTTTTAATATAACACGAGTTTCTTGCATTTTTTTTGTGTCAATCTATGCACTTTTGTAGATGCTATACATTTTCTAAGAACACATGTCCAAAGACCATAAACGTTATGCTATCCATCTTTTTACAGTATCTGAGTAATCTGTAAAAAGTAATAAGGTACTATCAGTATCAGTCAAAATAATGGGATCGGTACACCTCTATTAAAAGGCCCGCTAGTAATTTCAGATTTGCACATTGAACAAGCCATTACTTTAATGTCAAGGAACATTGTATGCAAAATACACCAACCTTAATTACACAACTGAATTTTTTGTATACACTAGATCAGTATCCATAACTCATTTCTAATAATGTACAGTACCCTAAAGTATTCATTAATAATGCTAAAAGTTTTCATATTAAATAAAAATACCAAAATACCGGAATAAGTTACAAAAATAACATTGTACCAAGAGACTGAAGTTGGATAAATTTCTTAATTCATTAGAAAACACTATCCCAATTTATGACAAAACAGAATTTAAATATTTGCCCATTTCAAATCTGTATTCCAATACTGTATTCCAAAGAGATGGGTAAAGTATTGCCATTCATCCAATTCCTATGTGTACTGTACTGCCAGTTCTCATTCAGTGACCCAGGGTAGACAGACTCTGTATGGACATTTCATCATTATGCAAAGTGCAGATCAGTACGATGACTAAAGACATGCACTTCCATTCACTAACATTCTCTCCAAGTACTTTTTCTCATTTCCCTAACAGATGTAGACAAGGACAAAGTCACAAACTATATTATATACCGTACCATACTTTGCAGATGTCACTAGGATTTGTATGGTGTGTAGACAATATAGAAGACACAGCAAACCTCTAAACTGATTTAACTCAGATTGTTTAACGAGCCACACAAAACATGTTTTCTGTGACTCGCTTAAACCAGCTTCTGCACTACGATAAACACGAATATAAAAAATGGAAACCCCCATATAAAATGCAGTTAAATCACACAATACAGTACATACAAAGAATAACCAATACACTATAAATGATTTGAGATCTTTCTTACTTTTAACAATACACTGTAGCAATAACTACTTGGAAAAATGACTGGTTGGATAACACGACCCTTTTAAACAAGATATGCCAAACCAATGATAGTATAGGGTATTTCTTAAATCACTAGTACTCTAAGGTGGAATATTACTGTATGATAACAGACCTATTTAAAACTGGCAAAGTTGTTGACCTGGAGAATGTACAGAGATCTTTTACTCCCCAAATCTATTCATTACAACATTTAAATTATTGGGAATATTTAAAATGTCTAAATCTGTATTCTCTAGATTGCAGTCAAGCGATACATAATAATTTAATTTACTCTTGGAATAAGGGACTGGTTTCAAATCTGCATACAGAAATAAATCTTTAAAAATAAATCTTAATGAGACAAGAGGCATAGCAAGAAGTGCAAAATAGCCCCAATGAAATACAAAGTAGAGGGGCATTTGGTTCATTGAGATAATTCTATCAACTTTAAAGAACCAACACTTTCCAACACTAACTCTCTAAACACAAGAGGGGCAAAACTGGCCAATGCCTCATTTTATTCAACAAAGAACTTGATGAAACACCTTCAAAGGACACCTGATCAACCAGGCAGTGATTCCTAGTCAGAATGTGAGCAGTGGCATCTAACAGCCTGGTTGACCAAATCACCAACCAGGAGGCCTGGTCAGAGACTGGGTCACATGGACAGTGATTACTGGAATCAACAAAATGTAGACAAAAGGTAATAGACCCTCCACAATAGTTTCACTCCATGCCCTCCATAATCACCCAGACATCCAACGACAGAATTCATTACATCATACTATACAGTATATCGATGTATACAGTAAGTACCATCACCTTTTTAAACTTTTGAGGAAGTTACTCAATTCATAACTATTCAAATTAATATACACTGTACTATATTGTATTAAAATCACATTTTTGAGTAGCAAGCTTGCAATGGCAGTAACACCCAGTTACTGGTTACAATTTTGGGTAATTACTAGTATCTTACGTAGTTTCAGCTGGGAAACCATTACAGGGAGGCTGAAAAGAAATAACAGAAGCTAAAGCACTCGTATCAAACTGAATGCAAATAGAATGGAAAGCCATAAGAAAGGGAAAAAAAAAGTCCAACAATGTAATGAAATGCCCCATTCTGGCGAGTCCCTCAGTGGCATCCTGAGTGACTTGGCCTGGAACCCTCCAATCCTAAGGCTCTTAATAAAATGTGAGCATTTACCAGAGACCAGTCAGAATCTGGCACCCTCAAACCCATAGACAAGTCAAGGGACACAAGATCACCACAGTACCAAAGACAAAACAACCAGTAAGGTACAATGCACCTAAGCTACTGTAACAACTGCTTGCACAACATTTGCAACCCTATTTGCCTAAACACACAACACTCATCAAACCTATAAATTAGTATTTACCTGAAATTAGTATTATTGTACTAAGTACAGTACTATACAATAACTAATATCTATGGTTATGAATAAATTATGAAAGTCAGGCTCCAGACCAAGTGTTGGAACTCTTAGGGTTTATTTATAAGTACCTCAGTGGCATCCCGAGTGCCTCACCTGGAACCCTTCAGGCGAGTTTGCATACCTCTGGGGTATGCAATCATCATTAAAAGTTAAAATACCTACTAAAAATCTAAATAAGTTGAATTAAGGAGGAGGATAAACTAAAAGAACTGAAAATTATACACAAGGCCCGAGTTAATTTTTCTGTACTAATACATTATACAGCCCTTAAGACACCTCCTGGCAGCATACTATTTCGTAACTGAAAAAAATTTATATCATGTCAAAAGAACCAAACTCTTCTGCCTCAGAAAGGCAAAGAACCACTCAGCAATGAATAACCACCCAAAAGTTAGCCTTGCAGTCATGAAGCCAACATGCAGAGTAACTACTATGCCCTCTTTACTTGAAGCCTTTCACACATCAGCTGATAATAAGTAGCTGCTAGTAACCACACTGCTGGCACAGCTGGCAGCATCCACTTCATGTTGATAAAACTAGAGCCGTGCACTGGGAGCATCATGTGCCCAGATTTAAGAGCACTTCACAGCTAAGTGGCAGGAGAGGATACTCACAAGTGAGAGGACTCGGGGTTAAATTCCAAGGTGATTATAACTCGTGCATCAGACACTTTGCCTGTCTGAACTCTGATGATTTTAGGTAACCATCATAGGTAGGACTGCCTGTTGATTCCAAGGATCAATGTCCCCCACAGCCCAGTCTCTGACCAGGTATTCTGGTGGCTGGTCTGATCAACCAGGCTGTCGATGCAGTTGCTCAATCAGGCTGCTCAACAGCCTGGTTGATCAGGTGTCATTTGAAGGTGTCTGTCAAGTTCTCTTTTGAACACAGAGGTTGGCCAAGTATGCCGGTATGTGTAGGGAAAGTGTTACAATGTCATGGGCATTTGATGTTGATAGAGTTCTTTCACAGGATGCCTATAATGCCTCTTTTCAGTGGAGCTATTTTTTCCATCCTGCCATGCCTTTTGCTCTCATGTGGTGGTATTTCAGTGTGCAGATTTAGAACCAGTCCTCCTAATATTTTCCAAGTGTAAATTATTATGTATCTCTCCCACCTGCTCTCCTGGGAATACAGTACACATTTTAAAAATTTAGCCGGTTCCAATAATTTAGACGTTTTCCGAGTGGATTCTAGCACACACTCCAGGTCAGCAGTCTCTCCACCTTTGAATGGGGTTGTTAAGAGTACAATAACATTCAACTCTAGAAAGTACTAATGTCTTGAAAGTAACATTGGTATGACATCTCTTATTTGAAAGGTTCATGTTATCCAGCATGTCATTTTTCTTGCAGTTGTGATAGCAACTTTATTGTGTTCTTTAAAAGTAAGCCCTTCCGTCATAAGTACTGTACTCCTAAATCTTTTACATCGCTTTTTCTTTCAATAGTGTGGTTCGAGTTTTATATGTGGTTTCTGCTTTTATATTTTTTTCCATCGCAGTAATTGGAACTTATCCACATAAAACATGTCACTTTTTGTGGTCCATTGAAAGATTTGATTAACATCATATTAGAGGTTTGCTGTGGCCTCAATATTGTCTAATCTCATGAAAGTGTTATCCGCAAAGGATGATATAGTACTATAGTTAGTATCTTCGTCTGTCTGATATGAGGAAGAGGAAAAGTACCAGAGCAAGCACAGTATCTTGGGGGGACTGAGCTTTCATGGTGGATGAGTCAGATTTTACTTTTTTGACTATTACATTCTGGGTTCTGTTTCTTGGGAAATTAAGTGTTATCTCCGTACTTTGCCAGTAATTCCTTTTGTGCACATTATGTGTACTGTACAGTAACACCATGGACAGTAACAGTACAGTAACACCATGGACAGTAACAGTACAGTAACACCATGGACAGCACACTGGACTTGATCCTGTGGTCTTGGGTTCGATCCCAGGCGCTGGCGAGAAACAATGGGCAGAGTTTCTTTCACCCTATGCCCCTGTTACCTAGCAGTAAAATAGGTACCTGGGTGTTAGTCAGCTGTCACGGGCTGCTTCCTGGGGGTGGAGGCCTGGTCGAGGACCAGGCCGCGGGGACACTAAAAAGCCCCGAAATCATCTCTAAGATAACCTCAAGAAGATGGTCACATTTGTCAAAAGCTTCTGCAAAATCTGTGTATATTACATCAGCATTTTGTTTGTCTTCCATGGCATCTATGGCTATGTCATAGTGGTCTAGCAATTGTAACGAGCAGGAGAGCACCCCCCCCCATTCTAAACCCATGTTGCCCAGGCTATGACAAGTATTGTAGACATGTAGACATTGTTACCTCTATCCTCTTTTTTTTGCATTTGTAATTTTATTTATACATGTCAACCATGTGTTTTATTACTGCATTAGCAATATTATCAGCACTCCAATGAAGTTATAATTTGGTCGTAGGTAAGAAATGATGTCTTAAAATAAAAAATCAGTGCAGTGCAGAGGAAGGCATGGGCAGATACAGCCAGTTCCCGTAAATATATGTACCCGCAGTATACTGTGCAGTGCTTTTACCACATTGGCAAGACGGTACTCTCATGCATTTTAACAAATAATTATTTGCCAGTACTCTCCAATATTTGTTTAGCAATAATTTGAAATATTGTATATTTCCTTTTTATCATATTTTTTTAATTATACTTACAAAACACTAGTGAAAGACTAGTCATGTCCCTACATCATTCTGAGCATCAATATTTCAATTCAGAACCTATCCAGTTCTTTCATTCAATACACAGTAAAGACAAATATAGGTACTGTATAGAAAAATAAAATAGTTTATTAACGTCAAAACAAGAAATACCTTTTGTAACCATGTGTTTTATGTGTGTGGCAGAGGTGGGCTCACCTTCCCCACATGCAGCAGTTGTTGTGTTCAGCAGCATCCAATTGTGGATATTTAGCACTCCTTACTGCCGCCCTAGAACACGTCTTACCTGAAGCAGAACACTGGAGTATTCACAAACTTATAACCGATTCTATATTTTTATATATTACTGTACTAACTATTTTTTCTTGGTTATATTCTTCGGCTATACTCACAGAATAACCTTCATCAAGTATACCATGTAACTCAAACCTATGCTACTTGCTAGGTAGTTTTTCTAAAGTTTACTGGTCTTGAGCATCATACAGTATTTTACTAAACTTAATGAGTTTAAAGTAAAAAGAAGAAAAAAATGCTACAACTATAACTCATGGATTATAAAGTTAATGACCCACACAAGAGAACACAGATCAAAGACTATCTGTGGATAATTTCACGAGTTCTATTTCACAGCCTGATCTTGCAATATTTTCAAAGTAAATAGTACTTACTATATATAAAGAGATCTCTCAGTAGCCCTTTGCCAACAACAAATGTGATTAGAAAATCCAGTACAAATCCAGAGATACTGCTAGGAACACCATGGAAGGCAAAAAATAAAAAATCTGCAGACTTCACACTACATCACTGGAACATTTCACAAAAGAAGGGTAAATGGAGTCAACTATGCCCATGATGTGACCTTCGTGTAGTGGGTGAAGCTGTGGACATCAGAAACAAAGTTCTATACGAGTACTGAATCAAGATTCTTCAAATGGATCAGTCTGAAGGTGACATATGGGCTGGGCGTACTGAGGTTCAAATAAAGATATACAGGTAATATTTTCTAATGATGGATTCATAGTACAGTATCTGCGCTGACTTTGATGGCTGATGTTTTTTAGTACAATTTTTTTTTTTTTTTTTTTTTTGCCAAATTTTTCTTTTGCCTTACAATTTTTTTTAAAACAAAAATATTTGTCATTTTGTTATTTGCACAATATATTTTAGTGACTAATGGTGGTACACCTAGAAACATACCATACCACTGCTACAACCGTAATACCAATATTGAGGCCCCAGTTCACCTATGTGTACAAACAGTGAATACCAACAGCTACAGTACAATACAGTATTTGACAAATCTGTAATGCACCACTGCGAAAGCATTTTATAGAACAATGTCTCCTTTTAATTCATACAACAGTACTGTATAGGTTTTTGCAATAAAATATAGCTTTCTTTTTTAGCTCAAGAACATCAATTGCTTGTCCAGAAGCAAGCAATTTGACCCTAAAGTAAGA